>NC_092425.1:16659930-16810889 GCF_036169615.1 Heliangelus exortis | reverse complement strand
CACAGGCTGAAGTGATCAAAAATTATCTCCAAGCTCTTTTTTTTTTCCCTCCTAGACATGAAGCTTCAATTGATGGTCTGAGAACTTCAGATTATCTGTCAGATAGAGAAAAGCCATCTCAAGCAGACCTCTAATCGAATATTGACAGATGAGATGTTCTGGGTGATAAAAATAGATTTAAAATCCAAAGTGACATTTTTTTTATTAGAACCATAGCCTAACCATTAAAGTCACGATTTAAGATAAATGATACAGTCTAAGCCTTCCAATCAATTTATTACCTTTACTAAATATAATGAATATGAGTTTCCTACTTAAGCCAAGGTCAAACCCCCCACAAATTAACCTAAATAGCTTCATATTTTCCCCTAGACTGGTAGCAAGACAACCATTCATGATAAAAACAACTTACACTTGGTTTGAAAAAGTTACAAGTTTGAAAGATACAAAGGTTGATTAGGAAATACTGGTAGAAATGGGCATACTCTGACTGAATCCATGGTAACACTGCAGTATTTAACAGCTCACATAAGAGATTCCTATAAGTAGAAAATGTTGATCAGCTTCAAAACTCATTAAAAAGTTCACTTAGATTAATGCAATAAACTGCACTGTCCATAGGAGGCTTAGTAGTGGAGAAGAAACAAGAACCTAAATTGGAAAAAAAACCTTACGCCACTTATTACTGAGAAATTAACAAAAAATGAAAAGAATTCTATCTACTCAGAATGAAATAGCTTTAGTATAAGCCTAGTTTGAACTGATGGGAATGTAGTTCATGGGTCCTAGCATGCCTAGGAAAGGGAGAAGGAAAAGGCTGTGATTTTTCTACAGTCACCTATCTGCACACAGTGTTTCAGCCCAGTAAACATTCTCCCCAGCATGATGATGATGTCTGAGAAATGCAACCTGAGCCAAGGCTAACATAAAGCAGCCCATCAGGTGCTTTTTTTCACTGATATCAGAAATAGAGTGAGTGCAGAAGAAAGGATGTATTTTATACCTGAAACGAAGACACAATCAACTGTGTGGTACAGAAAACAACAGTGGTGGATAAGTGGATGATGTAGAGTAGACATCTAGTAACAACAGCCAATTAGGAGGTGTATTATACCACATACATCACACATCTTTCTTGCTATTTGATGTACATCTCAAATACTGGTATCCCAGAGAACTGAAAAATGCAGACTTGTGTCACTGAGCTTATCTGTAGTGCTAGAAGAAGGAAACAACAAAAAATTTCAGAGTAAGAAAAATGGAGGAGGAAGCTGTACTCTGGAGCCATGGGACAAAAATCTATCTAGATCATTATTTTGTGGCCATACTTATCTGGCCAATACTAAGACAAAATCTAACTGTTGATTCACCATACGTATTATTAAAAAAAAATAGTCTCAATGTATTTTATAGTCTCAACGTATTACAGAACACATGGAAAAATTAAAGGGGAATTTTATTTTGGATTGATGAAGCATTTTCAAAGCACTGCACTCATGTATGATTTCTTTCAGGATGAAATTTCATTAAAAAGGACCAATGTTTGTTTGTCCAGTGACAACATCAAGAGGAAACTCTTGCACCTTAACTTTCAAAATTCATGAATAGAATGGTGTAGAAGTTAAAATGGCAAGGAAAGAAAAAAAAAAGAAATAAATCCGATTCACATGAGAAAATTCAATTTCAGACACTTTTCTTTTAAAATCTCAAAATGGTATGCAAAAGAGACATATGTATTCATGCAAACGTATAATGACGCAAACTCAGTGTCTGTTAACCTAGGATATGACAGAATAAACTTGACCTCCGTTTTATGAAAAAAAAATTTGCATAAACTTTGTGCAAGCATTTGACAAATCTAACTTTCTGAGCAATTATTTGATATCTTACATTGAATTTATATACCCACTGCATGTGTAAAAAAATAAACAAAAATGGAGCTCATTCCTATATAAGCAGTAATTCTGATGACAGATTCTTTTATTTATTAAAGTACAATAAAAAGAAGATTGTACTTTCAGCAGGGCTAACCTAATAATAACAACAACAATCCTACTATGGGACACTACGGCAGTACCAGCATTTAATGACCCTCAGGAGAAATACATTCTCCTATTCAGCCTTTCTAACAAATAAATCCTCATCAAGAAGAAGGAACCTTCTTACCATATCCAAAATTTAACAATTTTGCCTGTGATATTTCCCTTGCAACTGCCACAGAAACTCTCATCTGCCTGTTTATAACCATTTTTGTTACAAGACCCTCATGCTTCTTATAAACAAAAAGTAACAATGACTTAAGTCTCACAGAATCCATTTTAATCAGAAAAATGATATCCAGTTTACAGACAGGGAATTTCATAAGTTCACTTAAGTCAAAACAAAGTTTCATTGTCAGCTGTAAAACTGTCACTGAATTCAAGATTAATCTCAAACTAAAATAAAGCTCATTTAAAATTTTGAGGACATAAATTTTGCTTTGGTCTCCAGATTCACCGTGCTGGGCACTAACTCCTAGCTATAATGTTGCACTGACTTGGTCTTTTTTTTTTTTCCTTTTTTTTCCCCATGGATTTTTGGTTGCTGACTCTGCTCAGTTCAGTTTGAGAAATAAGCTGATTGTAAAGGAATTAAGAGAAAAAAATAGTAGCATAGGGGTTAAACTAAACTGATTCTAATCAGAGCATTCTATAGTGTGATTGCTTGGACAGCTGTATCCATTGTACAGAGATTTATTTTACTACATTTCATCTCCATCACTTCCAGACATTTTCTGTTGTTTTTCCACTATGTAAACTAGTTTAGATTAAAAGCAAGGGACCTGTCACTTATATTTTTTTCTATCCAGGGTTCATAAAACTAGTGTTACAGAAAAGATGTTTTACATTTCAGAGCCCAAATTTGCTTTCTAATTCACATATTATGATAAAGATTGTTGCAAAACATCTATAGTTTATCTTTTCCACAATACTTTTTCTGGAAATAATTTTTTTGCATCATGCATACACACAGTGGAAGTGATACAGATAGCTTCTGTGTTCTTTCAAACATCCTTTCTTTTTTTGACCAGTTATTGCCAAAGCATTTTTTCAGTCAATAGGTATCTGTTCTGGCTCTCTCTAAAAGCTAAGAAGTGTCATATAAATGGCATAATTAGTAATTCCTGATCTTAGAGATATTATGCTGTAGTTCCAGTTTTGACAGTTTTCATTTATCACATTACATCACATGCAGTCTAAGGTACACAATTCACAAAATAAAATTCCCTATAAGCAGGACTGTTATTTATCTTCACCTGAAAGCACAAAGTTTTTTCATAGACATTCAGATCCAAAGGTATTTCTATCCCTGACTTAAATTCACTCAAAAATTAAATGTTAACTTTATGAATTCCTCAGTGTAGAAATTGCCAATACACTGAGAAAAACTCAGAATTCGATTTTATGTCTGGAAAGTTTTGGAAAATTTTAAAATACAAGCACAGTTTGGAACCCTGCTTATTCATAGACCCATACAGGCAGGTTTAATTAGTTCCAAAACAACACTGTGTTGCTTCCCATATCCCAACCTCACCTCATTGCTGAACTGTCCAGACCAAACAGCTCCAATGTTCCATGGAACATGCACTTTGGCTTCACACTGCACAGTGCATACAGGTGATTGACAGACAAGTTTGGCACCTGTCTGAGCACTGGATGAGTATCCTCTGCTTATTGGTGTTACCTGGATGCTCACAGTGGGTATAATCTGGAAGTCAGTGCTTAGACACTTGCTTGTATTCCCATTTAAATAGGTGAACAAATGAAAACTTAGCTGCTTTGCCTGGATGATGAGGTTGAGATGAGTTATAACTGTGTGTCTAGTTGTTGTACAGTGAAAATGTGCTGCTTAGTATGAATATTATCTTGAAAGCCACTTGCAAACACTAGCTGATTTTTTCTCAGTAGCTAAAGGAAGTGGAGCTGTTTAAACTTAGATCCTGACAGAAAGCAGACTGGAGTAAGGTAAACAAACAGCAGTAGGTTTTTAGTTTTCTTTTAAATACATAGCAAACAAAACAACCTTTTCACACCTTCAGGCCTTCCAATCAAAACATTAATTAAGGTGTTATTTAAATTGACATAGCTAAATAGTGCAAAGGTTGCCAGAACATTGACTAAAGATGAGGCTTATCTTATAAACAAAACTTCAATGCAGCTTAAGTGAATCCAAAACGATTAATATTGGTGCATTTTTTTCATTACAGAAGGCTCTCAATACATCTGAAATCCTCTTTACTTATGATCTTCAACTATCACATATTACCTGATACAGCTATTGGCCATATTGTTTCAAGAAATTTTAAGAACACTCCATTAGCCATAATGAAATGATCTGTTAAGAAAAAAAATGGTACCATATGACTGATGACCATATCTTTCAAGAAGAATTGGTTATAATTATTTAATTATTCTCATTAGGCAACACAAATAATTACAGTATCTTTGGTGTCAGTTTAGCAATTACTGCTACACAGGGTTATTTTTTGTTTCAGCTTCATAAAAGACTTATTTGCAGGTAAAGTCAATCATCCAAATGATCTCACAGGCATAGTTTAAACTTTCAGAAGTTAATACAGCTCTTGGGTTAGATTTTTCTTTGTATAAGCTATACAATGGTGTTACATTTCGAAGAACAACTAAAAAACTTTACACTAGCAACTAAATCTTTTCTTCTTTTTTGTTCCTTATTTTTCTCTTTTAAGAAGAATGTTAAGGTGACAGAAGTCAAAAGCAAGTTTATCAAAGAGAATCACAAAATGAAGTTATCCCATAGTTTTCTAACATTTGGAAATGCTGTTCTCACAAATGCAGCATGTGTCAAAACACCAGAGTATACAGAGCTCCGATTGGCTTACAATGATTTATTATAAGCAATAATTCTGAATTCCTAGCAGTTGCTGAGGCAAGGCTGTGCTTGAGGCCTGAGCACATACATATTGGAATTAATGGAGCAGCAGCTCATGCTGTTGCAAACAGCTGGGGGTGCTTAACTTCTTTTTCTGTACAGAATTTTTGAATTTCATTTCTTTCTGGCAATTACGGAATGCAATAAAAGGAAGAATAGTGAACGAAGAGAAATGGAGCTATGTTAAACAGGGAAAAAAACGAGCTAGGACAACAAAATATGCCCCTCTGATAATTTAGATAAATTTTATATTTCACTCTAGTTTACCTGTTCTTACCTTTCCCCAGAATGTTTTATTTGATGTCTGTAATACAAGAGTGGACAGGCAGCACAATATAAACCTTTAGCTCCTTGCTGATCAAGTCTGCCTCAAAAGCAAAAGGAAAACAAAAATTGTCTTTTAGCTGTGACAGTGTGTTGTTAGCACAGTCTATCCTTACCTAGACCTGTACTATTATTATCTTCAGCACTCTTAAAAAAAATGGCACTATACTAAGCTGTGAGGTCACCTCTGGTATGCACCTCCTTTGGACCCTCTTTCTTTCTGCATCCACTGCTGTGTTTAACTTGTATTCAAAACAGCAATTTATTTGTGACAGCTACCAGGTACAGCTCAACAGTTCCTGAATATTCTTAGGGCAACCAGTGTGGTCTCACTTTTTAAATTCTCAGCAATAGAAAATAAAAAGTAAAAAAAAAAAAGAAAAAGAGCAATAAGCATAAAACAGTGCATATGAAAATGGATTTTATTAGCACTGCATTCAATTCCTGCAGGACATGCAAACAGTCCTGAGGTGCAGCTGAGGAATGTTCAGTGGGATCAGAGAGAGGGAATTGAAGATGGGAGTTTCTGCTGCTGCAGAGAGGCTGAAGGGCAGCTGCAGAAGATGGAAAATATCTGATGCTTCATGCAGAGCCTGTAGGTTCTGCAGCTGCTTAATTCCCTATGGAACATCCCTTTTTTCATGATTATTCCCATATTCACATTATCTCTTCCAAAAGGATTGGCAAGGCCACATGACAGGATCCTATCTAGTACTCTTCAGGGTCTAACTTATTATTGCTTTTTAAGTCAGCTAAAACTCTAAAATGATTGCTTATTGTTGGGGCACGTTCTGATGGCTCTCCTGTCTTCCTTAGGCTATTCAAATGAAGGCACAGCTGCATTTTTCTATTCACAGTCATTTATGCCTAAGGGCTCATGTTTCCTGTCAAAAGCTGGAACCAGTGATTGTGTATGATTTTTGTTCTTTAGTTTAATTGTACATCACCAATATGTTTCCCTAGCATTTTCCATCTAGAAATGACTTTATTGATCCATTCTTCAGTCTTTCATCTTTCCATGCATCTAAGAACATTGCAACAAACTTCAGCTGCTCGTTTTGTACTTTGAATTGCACATAAATATATATTATAGAGTTATTAAAAAAATCACTCACTATCAACAGGCTTACTATACAGTGGCCCAAGACAGAGCCAGGCATCCTTAACTGTCAATGGAAATTATCACAGCTAAAAAGGAACAGAACTAGGTTGCTAACATCTGCTTGGTCTGTTTCCTATTGAGCAATCAACATTAAAAGAAAAGAAACAAAGAAGAAAATATGGAATAAAAAGAAGACTATGACCACATCAACAAGTCAACATCTTTTCTTTTTTCTTAGCAAGAATATTCATTATGTTCATTCATTTTGGAGTGATTTTAACATTTAAATTTATTTTTTCAAAATTAATTGACAATTCAACTTTATGCTTACAAATTCTAGATATCCTCATCAAGATCAACTGCAGTATCTAAATATACTTACTTTCCTCTGATATATCATCCTCTATTTCTCTGGCATTTTCCAAAAAAACACAACAGATAAATTTGTGTTGACAAGAAAGCTGCTTCTACTGCATCCAGGCTTTCAGTTTCTATCACATTCTAGTGCTACACAGCCCACAGTGCTGGATTTCTAATATCACTAATATCACCTCCATAGCAACACACTAGGATATCATGAACTTTTCATTATGGCTTTATTCCTAGATTAGGTCTAAGGAGGAGGAGCTGGTTTCAAAAGGCAGCTCTTACTAAAACATACATATACATAGAAGTAATTCCCAATGAGATACAGATAATGGCTTTCAGAGTACTGTAATCTCACAAGTGTTGTTCTTCAAATCTGACCAAGAGAAGAAAACTTGTTTTGTTTAGTGATGTTTAGCATATATTTCCCCAGCCTTCCTTAAAGTGAGTAGAATATAATCATAGGTATTAGGTTTCTAAGAAAGAAAGAATTACTTGTGTTTTACACATGTTGATTTTAGTCCATTACACATTGGATTTGACAGAGTGTGAAATGAGGGAAAAATTTGGGTCCATCCTGTAAGGTGCCAACATTAAGAATACAAAAATAGAAGAATGAATGTATGAATGCATCAATGAATGAGAAGGAATTGAACTTGAAAAACTGTCAAGATAATTGTGTCACTAAATATTTTTACTTTAAAGCACAAAATGTAATACATTAAATAGAACACATTTCATTTTGGTCAGTATTCTGGCACATCTTATGATATATAATGACTAATGGCAAATGGGCTCCACTTCTTACTTCCTGGCTGGAATCCTAAGCAAAATTGTAAAATGACAACAATTCAAGAAATCATAGACACGGTACTGCTGCAGGCTTTGCAAATGACAGAAGATCTCAGAAATAAAAGACTATGTTAAGACTAACTAAATCTACATGAGTTTTACTCTTTACACTTTTCATTGATAACAAGTGTGATCACAGATGAAAATATTTCTCTCCTCATTTCAACAAAAGCTTTCTTTGGGATTCATAAGGTAAACAGAACATTCAAGTATCTTGATTATAAAAAAAAACTATGGAAGAAGGTTCCTCTTCCAGGAAGGTTCTGCAAGCAAAGGTGGGAGTAAACTGTTAACAATTTATGGAGAATAAAAAAAAAAACCACAAAAAACCACCAATCAATTGTACTGTGATATGGAAGATAATATTAGGTGTGAAAATGCAGACCCACAGTGATATATATTAAAAAATAATAATCTGAATTTCACCTATAAAACAATAAGCTATGCTTTCTCAGGAGTGGTGTCTTGGGACTTTCACTACATCAGCTCAAAGCTCAGTAGCAGTGAAAAGTATGAATTAGGTCCAAGAAACAACAAGGAAAACACCAAAACTGAAAATATTGTCATATGGTCATAGAAATGTGTGGTCCAATGGTGTGTTATATGCCTCCTGATAACAGTTCAGTAAGTTTATTGAAGAACTGGTGAAAGTCCAGGGAAAAAGGAACAGATATGGTGTAAGACTGGGATTCTTCAGTCTGGAAAAGAGACAGTTGATATGAAAAGAGACGGTCTTCTACGTTACAGAAAACGTAAAAGGAAACCAACAATTCACACTCTTTTCCAAGAGGTATCAAAGAGAAAATATAACAAGAATTGAGAAGGAAAACAAATTATTTTTAACTCCATGGTAATGCATTTAATTAATCTATGGATTTTCTTGCTGGAAGATGTTGTGGATACTAAAACCTTACATGAATTAAAAAACAAAAAACAAACAAAAAAACCCCAAACAATATTGAACAATGTAAGGACTTTTTCAAAGCTGAGAAAATAGCATGGCCTAATGACACAATTTACTTACTGTGGGCTGAAAAATAGGATAGCCTCCTGCCACCGTTGTGTCATTCTTTTCTCATCTCTTTTCTCACAGGTGGAATGCTTCACTAGAGAGTCTCTCCTTGGCTGATGGCATGGATCTACTCTATGGGGGCTGCAGCCTGTCTTTTCCTTCCAGCTTGCCTTGCTCCTCTTCTGCTGCAGCAGGACTGGAAGTGTTTTGTGTAATTCTGAATACACAAGAACAAAGTTTCTGACTCATATGTACAACCTTACCAGCACGGGCAGGGTTGGTTATCCGCTTGCTTTTGCACATTATGAACTTGACCTTAATTTCTTGTTCGTAATTTGTTTGCTCACTTATTTCTTTTCAAGGCTATACTGTTCCTTCTGGGATTTAAATGATCATGCCATTGCTGGACCAGGCCCACAGTGAAATCTCACAATGAGCAATGGTTGGACTGTCAGTGATCAGAGTGGGTGGCATTTCCAAAGGGATTTAATATATTTTCCCATGTGTCCCTGGATGTCTCTATAGGCTTCTAGGAAACTTTTAAATTCATTTATGTCATATCTTTCCCAAACCCAGTTTTTTTTGACACAAATCTGCCCTTCTACTGCATTGTTAGAGGTACTTGTGCCAAGCTCATGTATTCAGGAAGTATACGGGCACTTGGCCACTACCCTGCATTATTGCTTAAGGTAAAGTGCCAAGCAAATACAGACACAGAGAAATACTGCAGATTGAGCTTCCTGTACTACTGTCACTGAGGAAGTATCTTTGGGCAGCACGCTGCCTGGAAAAAGTATCTTGCATGCCAGATCTAAATTTCAAATTCTGCCTTACAAATTGGAATCAGAGGCATAAATCAGTAGGAAAGAGAGAACCAAATTCCAGGTTCACTTTTATCTAGTCAATACTTTGTCCTCCTTCCATCAGGGATAAAGGTAACAGACAATTCCTTCCTTCTTTTTTGAAAAAGAAACAGTGATGGTTCATTGTCAGGGGCAAGACTCTGGTTAAGCATTTATTAAATCATGACAAGTTTTTCAACATTTAGAAATCTAAAGTTTAGAAATTGAACTGTATCAGACAAACTTGTCAATTGAAACTCATTGAAACAGAGTATAAGCTAGAAAAGTCAATTTCAACTTGCATGTAGTATTTACCTTGATTGATTGGAATTGCAACTAGTATTATACATGAGGGAGAAAAAATGGTTTTTTTGCCAGTGTTTCTTCAAAAAAATTTTTTGCATGTCAAAGTGGGAACACAAATTAATGAACCAAATAAATAAAGAATTTTTTTTCTAGTTACTTAATTTGTATCTTCTAGGCTCTGTGATAAATGGGGGTTTGATTTTCTGTGTTTATAACTTAATACACCTGTTGTAATCTAAACATGCCTTTATATAGATGCAAATATTTGAGTGGCATGGCAATAGCCACTCAATTTATTTGAACTTCAATTTAATTTGGAATTTGAATTTGAAGTTGAAAGTCACTTTAGTTGAATTTCAAATGCTACATGAGAAACACCTTCTAAGTCACTTCATTATATTTTACAGATTCATAAAGATGGCAAATGTGACAGACCACTTTGAAATATTGGTTCTTGCTGAGCAGTACTGTTCCTTGGGAGAAGTACAAGTGCATACTCATGTTCTTTTTTCTTTTCAAAACAAAATCCTGAAAGATTTTTTTTTCTATGCTTGCATTCACAAACATGTGGATTAACTTGTTTTTCCCACTCTATTTTTGACTAGATGATAAAATAACATCTCTTCAGCTGAACTTTTTTCTCCAGTGAGATAATATGCCTTGGATGAGCCTTGGATAAAGTTCCAAAAATGTTGTCCTTTTACTTGCTTTAGAACCACATCAGGATCTAAACCTGACATACACCGAGTAAACCAATTTATCCAATATGAAAAAGTTTCAGAATTAGATAGAAAATGAATCTGCAAAGACATAGTAAGGTTGAGCATCCAACTCTGACACCAAATGCTCAAAGGCTTGTCACTACTTCCTGGTTCCAAAAGGCACTCAGAAAAATGACATTACTTGGTATTACCTATGCAGAGGTGAAAAAATACCAGTTATGTAATTTCAGTTTTGTGGTTCATTCACCAGAATGAATGGCTTGTAATAGACTGTGGTAGGTTTTGAGATACTGTGATTGTTCTTACGCTATCTTCTTCATTTACCATAAGGTCAATGCTAAACTAAACTATCAGTTCTTTTCTTAAAACTAAGCAAAAAGGGAGGAAAACCATTACATGCGTTTCCTTATGCATACTTTAAGTAGTTTTGTGAACAAAAGAGTTCTATTCAGAAGATAAAAACAGGGTTTTGCTGCGTTGATGAAATGAATTTTGAAAACTAGGTGATTGTCTTTCTATATATTTTTTGCATGGCTCTCACATAAGTACCTTCTAATGTACAAAAAAGAGGACTCTCCCTCCTGAATTTTACATAATTGTATGAGCTATAGTCTCTTGTACTCGGCTTGAAGTTAGCTACTTCAGGATAGTAACAGGCCCAGTCCCTCATAAAATAGCATTTCGTATTATCATTAAAAACATTTCTTGATGACCAAAAAAAGTTGACACAATGCAGAAAGGTATTTAGAAAACTATTTTTATGAGCTTTCTTAAACTAACCTGTATTCTCAGGGCGACAGTAGTATAAATATACAATAAACAATGATGTGGTCATCTTCTTTTCCAGTAATCTTTATCAGTTATTCGTTGACTTTGCAGTATCCAAGTGATAAAAGTCTGTTTCCTGTATTATAATGCATTATTTCACCTAAAATGTCCATGACCCTATTTTGATTAACAGTTGGAAATTCCACTACAAATAACTAATTTATCATGCTATTTATCCCTGATACCAAGACACTGTTTTAAAAGCTGATTCATTTACAACTTTCTTTCTTTTTCCTGGAGGCGATTTCTCCCCTCAAAAGCTGAATACCTATTTCCTCTTAGTAACAAAATGAATGAGAAGACAAGTGAGTAGCTGAAATAAAACATCTTGCAAATGAATAATACCCTGACAGAACAGCTAATTTAAAAACTACAAGCAGATTTAAATAATTGGCTTTAAAAATAGACCCAAACAGGATGAATGAGCTAGATATTTCAACCCTTATAATATATGTTTGTTTTAAATATTTTGACTTAGTTCTCAGTTTATAATGATTTTTCTCTATTTCTACTATAATGGAAATCGTAATGATCTACTTTATCAACCTTAGTGAGGAGACTCATCTTGTCTGATGGGCTTTTGATAAATAGCAGGAGCACAGGCTAGAAAAAATTGAAATAACTAATAGATAAACTTCCTTATAGGTGGAACCTTGTGTGAATCTCGGGAAAAAGCAGCTTTTATTGATATAGCTGTTAAAAGATTAGGTCATAGAAAACATTCCTTCAAGGTTTTTTTCATTTGCTCAGAACTGTCATTTTTCAATATCTCAAAAAAATTGGGGGCATGTTAACATGGTCATCC
The DNA here is from genome assembly GCF_036169615.1 of Heliangelus exortis. Lineage (NCBI taxonomy): Eukaryota > Metazoa > Chordata > Aves > Apodiformes > Trochilidae > Heliangelus > Heliangelus exortis. The sequence continues at coordinate 16,798,783 of NC_092425.1, read as the reverse complement.
CATATACCAACTTCCAAGCCTGAATTCCAATGATATTTTTTAACTCAGGTACAGAGTCAACAGATGAAGATAAAGTGCTCCTCTAAGATGAATTTAAACTTAAAAATTATTTTCTTCTTAATACTGGGTTATACAAGACACCTCTAGCCATGCAGGCTAAAAATATTTCAGATACACCTATTGCTGTCAATAAAGTACTTTTGCATTTTGCTGGCATAGTAAAGGTAGTAATGCATTTTCAAGGCAGCATATCTTGCATGCCTGTGTGTGATGTGCATGCCTTAAAACATCTGTGGCTTAGTTTTCTCCAGTGTTTTGCATTTTTGTAATTAATGTATTATTTCTATTAAGCATATTTTATGTGCTATTTAACTATTACAAAACTTCAACAATGGGTACCTATGCATATTTTGTAGTTTTAAAATTCCCAACAATGTGTTAAGGCATGCAGGAAAGGTTTCTGTTATTAAGGCTCAATCTTTACTGGACCTGCATGTGGAGAGAACGGACAGTTTGCTAAGATGACAGAGGACAGAAACTGGAGGATGCTTACTGCAGATGAAAGTGTGGCAGCCAAGCTGCCATTCTCCAAGCCTGACTGGCCTTTCCCCACAATAGCTGGAAATGTGGAGGGCTCATTTTCCAAACAGACATGACCAAGAAAGTAAAATGCAAATTATTTGCTCTATTTTCTAAAATATTTTATACTAACATCTGTATAATTTGTCATAAATGGAATATTAAATATAGCAATTGTTTTTAAAAAAGTCTTTAAAGCCAGAAGTGCAAATTGACTGTCTACAGTACTATGTAGTATGCTAACATATTGAAATCTGAACATGATTATTTTAAAAATAATTTTGTACCAGTCTGTTCTACTTTTGCTCCCATTACTGATCCACAGGAGGCAGGTGTGGCCCAGAGGAGAAGAATTCCAGAAATTCCATTAATCATCTGAAAAAATAATAGGAAGTCATTGTAATGAAGAAAAATATAGAAAATATATATAGAAAAATTTCATTTTTATACATAAGCTGCTTTTGTTTGTAAAAATACACAGATTTGTTGATGTCCATTAAGAATTTTTATGTTGTCCTCACAAACTAAGCCCAAAGTGACATAGAGAAACTATTGTAAATGAACTTACAACACATATGTTGGAAGAACAACTATGAAGCCCCACAAAAAGGATAAAAATAAATAGTATTTACGACTAACATAAGCTCTAAGACATAGTAAAATTTGATTTAATACAAAAATTATGTACAGTGCTCTTCCCAAGTAATTTTCTAAGTTTTTAATATATCCACGTAAATGAAAGCAAGAAGCTTAAAATTCAGTGCTACATATAATACATGGCATATAACTGGGTATATATCTTTGATGTGGTAATATTAATACCTTTGTTTTAGTTTCCATTTATTCATCTCCCTAATGAAAAATTCCAGATGCCCTAATTTACAATCTGCCAAGAAGATTTGTGTAGTAAACTAGATTTGTGGAAGCTCCCTGTCTCCTTCCTGTTTAGCATAAAAAATTTACTCTCGTGAGAAAACCTTGTAGTAACTACAATTAGTTACAGCTGGTAATCTACACAGGAAAGACAGTATTTGCACTACATTCAGAATTTTATTAAATGTCACTAGTAGAAGGATCAAAAACATGTTTAACTCTGAAATATTTACTAGTGGTTTCTTGGTCTTGTTTTGTTTGGGTTTTTTTGCTTGCTTTTTTAATACCTGTAACATATTTACCTCAAGATTTAAGAGTCTCTGTCCTCTCCTACAGGGACACTCCAGAATTAATATGAAGAAGAGAGTTACCTATTGCCTACCAGCATGCCTTTGGGGAACAAGTCTTCATTCAAGCTTCATAAGTTGCATTAAGAATAGTGATGACCATGAAAAAATGTAGAGAGAATAATAAAAGGTGGATTCTATAGCCCCAACACATGAAAACATTGAGTTTTTCATTTTGGCAGAAACAATTTGGAATGAATTCTCACCAGAATACACATTCTTGTAAAAGATTATAAAATTTCTTTTCCAGTTTGAGAAGGTAATAAGTTCAAAATGTTAGTGTCAGAGAACCACCAGAGTGTTGCTAGCTTTACATAAAAGAAAAAGGTAAAAGAAGGGACTTCAGACATTGAAAAGCACAAGTTACAAATAGCTATGATTCAGTTCAGTAAATACCATGTACAATGTTTAGAAATGGTAATATTTACTGTTAGATTTCCAAAGTAGAACTGAAAAGTTATATAACTTGTGTTACCTACTGAGAGTCTCAGAAATAAGGGCATGACACAGTAAGTCTCTAAGAAAAATAGGAAGTTTTTGGCTGTGAAACAGAGAATACAATTTTCTATCAGAAGAATGTGCCTGATCTCAAAAAAAAAGAAATTAATTATTGAAAATAAACCCATAAATTAACTCTAAAATTTTTAAAATTTCGCTATTTATCCTAGTATAATAGAACAAAAGATTACTCTCAAGAAAATTATTTGTACTGCATTTCATTTGAATCTAACCAAAATGTCTCTGGTATACAGGTTCTTTAACAAATCTTTAAAGAAGCTGAAGTGTCTCCTTCTGACTCAAAATTTTAGCCAAGATGTTCTAGAGAATATGAAGGTATGCATATATGTATATATATATATATCCAATTTATGGAAATCTGAAATACATAACTAATCCTGTATATCTATATCCATATCTGTATCTATATATATATTCAATTTATGGAAATCTGAAATACATAACTAATCCTGTATATCTTCTTGTCTACTCACCTTTAATGTCAGGACAACAGAAGGTCTTTCAGGCACGAGTCATACTGTGTTTATCACCCATAAACACTGGAAGAGAAATTTTGTGCCATTCCTGATTTAACACCTGTATATGTTTTCCTTTTCTCCCTTTTCAAGTATCTTCTCAATAGTGATCATAGTATTTATTTTCCTTACCTATTTATCTGTCAGGTGTGTCCTTCCTCCAGAACTAGAGAAGACTTGGCTGTTTTATTCTTGAATGACATCATCAATGTTACTTGCATGGTCTCGATTTAATAAGTGGGGTCACATCAAGTACATTTTATCCCCCAGGCAGCAAAAATTTAGCAGCTCCATAAAAGTGTCAAGATGACAAAAACCTCATAAAGTTGATATAAATTTAATATGAATGACCACTATTCTAGATTTTTCCCTCAGGTATCAGTAAAATTACTTTTTTTCTTTTTATTAACAGCTTCCTGAGTAACCACATAGAAGCACACTTAAATTATAGTATGGAACATTCCAATTTGTTTTAGAATGCATTTTAAATAAATTGATATCAATAAACATGTAAAGTAAAACATGCTGTTGGCAGCCTTCTTTGTTTTGTTCAGTAACAGAGATACTGCTCTAAAATAATCAGAGTAATTTTTGTCCAGGCTGTGGATTAAAAAAAAGACTTTATAAAAAGTCTTTTTAGTTACTGGAAACAAACAATAAAAAATACTATGTCTTTCAGAGTTTCAGTATTGCCTATTGACCCCTCCTCCCCAAAGAAAAAACCTTAAACCTGTAAATGAAAGGAGTATTACAGAAGATTATACATAAAATTAAAAGTTAGAACTGTATTCCAAAGTCCTTGTTCACATGGATAAAGAAAAAAAATCACTTCCCACATTTCTGTTGACTTTTCTGTCATTAATACTGCTAAAAGGGAAACGGGGTGGCCTGAAAACACTACAGAAAATGAGGGCTTCAAATAACAGTCCAAGAAGATCGTTATTAAAATCAAGAAATAGTATGGTACACGGCATTTTCTTCAGTACCACATCAACTCACAGACTAAATAAATAACATGATTTAAAAGTGCTCATTTATTTTACTTTTCTACTTTCTCTTAGATTATGTCCTGGGTAGTGAAGAAGTGGGACAGCAGTACTGCATTCTACTATTTCTGTTTTCTCAGCACTTTATTTCTGGAATCAGGACAATGAAATCACATTATTATGCCCCACATAAGCTGTGTTCTTCAAGGAACTTTAACCTAGTGGAAAAGAACTTACAACTATAATGTCATGGCTGATCACTTTTAGGTGACCAATTGGTCTTTTTTTATATCTGCAAATACATAACTGTACAATGGTAAAATTGTTATCCAAAATTTCTGAGCATGTTAAATTTCCATCCTCCACATAACAGGGCTCTATATGATTGCTGAAATCATGACTGCATGAATCAAGGACCTAGATTTTCTCAGGTGCCAAGTGGAACCAGGATTTTACATGACTTCTTTTCAGTCCAATTTTTCTTTTGATGCTATTTCATTTGAATTTAAACTTTAAGAAAGCTTCTTTTGCCTCCCTGATCAATGGGATTGGCACAATTCACAGAAATTCTAAAACTACCAGTTGGCTGGATCAATGAAAATAATCTTGTTACACAAGCAGTCTATGTACAATATCTTATCAAAACATTAAAACATATAAATTATTTCTTTAAAATTGCCTAAGATTGCGGATGCTATTGATTTCCATTAATATATTTTTTTACACAATTTGCTAAATATAGTCATTACAGTAATAATTTTTCTATTGACAGACAAAATGCTTTAAATTTTCAAATTATACAATAGAAAATTTGCTGTTCATAGTAAGAGCATGACCAGGTTTCTCTCAAAAAAGTAATGGGTACTTTCCTGAATATTATCTGAATCATAACAAAGCTATTAACAGGAAAGGAATTCGCATTGCTTTGAATTAATAGCACCCACCTGAACTGTAAAGAAGTAGAAGGTAAGTTTCTGCTGTGCCTATTTCACAACTGTTCCTAGAACATTCACATTTCTTCCATTACAGGTGAGCTCTTCAGCTACCAGCTGCTCACTAGCCAGGTTGTATTGTATGGATTGCAAGAGTTAAACTGTGTATTTCTTACTGCAGTGGATTATGAATACAGTTACCTTCTGAATAGCAGTAAATTCTTTAGATTTGTATAGATAACATAACTGCTTGCAATCCTGCAAATACACCTTTATGCACATAAAAAATCCTTAGTCTCAACAACTAAAGTGATCAAAGATATTAACTTCCTTTAATATATGAAATTAGCCAAATATAGACTATGTTAGCAAAATATTGTTATTACTATAATTAGGCTAAGGCCAGAGTAAGTACTGAGACCTAAATCATGTATCTAGTCATTAAGAATATCTCATTTAAATCATTGGAGAAAAATGTCTGATACTGAAATAAACAGTAAATAATTATTTCATTCTGGTCATGTATATAAAAAAGGTACGAAGAGAAGCACAGCAGAAAGTGGCATTTGATTTTGTAAAAATAAGATTCTGAATTCTACCCATCCCAGGAAAGAGGTGAACTCATCGGCAACAACATTTAACTTTCAAAAGTCTTCCTTTTCAGTCTTTGTAATGTGACTGCTTGTTTTAAAACCTTCAGCCTCTCGATTCCTTTTCAGAGTGTGGGATAATTATGAAAAATATAAGCAATCCCTCTTCAATTATGCAATGCCTTTGAAACTATTAATGAAACAAAATACTCCCAGTTTTGTATCTAAAGAGATAACAAAAGGTAGGTGTATTGAAAGATAAGGGACAATTTCAAGAGATGATTCCAAGTACTTAGAAGCATAACATCAAACTGAATATTTGGATCTCAAGCTGATCTCTTGAGATTGTGTATAAGCTTGATACTTGAACGTTAACTTACCATACAGCAGCCATAAAGTACCAAGAAATGCAATGAAATAGTAATGGGATTTATCCAAAACAAGCTTACATGTAGAATTCTATTTTAAAGGACTGTATGTTAAAGGAAATACATTTCTTGGCACATTCAAATATGTGGCTAGGACTTTTTAAACCTACTAATACACATTTAATGTAAACTATATGATGAAGGTGGTTAATCAGCCTATTAATCGATGTGTACCCTTGTGCTTTTAAGTTGGCAAAACAAATAAAAAGAAATGGCTCATGTTCAAATCACATAATAAAATCTTCTGGGCTAGTCACTCAGGTTCACTAAGTAAGAATCTCCTACCTTGAATCCCTGGAATTCAGTTGTGTTCTAGCTCCTCATTGGCTGAAAGTACTCCCAAGGTTTTTATTAAAAGCGTTACTGAGACTGTAACATAAGCATTTTCCTTCACATTCCTGAACAGCACACCATCAAGGGCAACACATGGAAAACTATAAAAAAAACAGGCCTAAGAAAACAAATATATATGCAAATATATGGGCTCATGTGATAAATAAACCTACTTATAGGAAGCATGTGGACTTATCAGCTCTTTAGAGAGCAGTAATCTACTTCATTGTGAAGAAGTCTATTCCTCTCTGTTTCCACTGACCCACTGCAAAGACCATAAAGCTCAATATAATAATGTAGTTCTGCCAGCTAGTGTTCCCTTAGACACAGAATGCTTATTGTCAGAAAACAACCTAAAGACAATTAAATGACACTCCAAGAGATAATATCAGCAGAATTTTCTTACTCCTGACTCTAAACTCATATATAAGAAGCCACAGAATTTGGCCCATGTGGTCAGTAATCTTATTGTTACATTAGTTTTAGAAGTGCATGACATTTCAACTATCAGTGGTAAAACCAAGAATGAACATGAGTGGCTAAACTTTTACATAGACCAGATACTTTCCCAAAGAATTGTTAGTACGACGATTAGAATTTTTAATCACTAAATCACAGCAAGCAAAATGAAAGAAGTCAAACATTTTAAAATAATAACAGTAAGAATAAAGCAATGCAAGATAAATCTGGGAGACAATGACTAAAGAAGCATGTGAAAGACAAGTGATCTAATTATAATATTTGATTTTTAATTCCCCATAACAGTGGATCAAGCTGTTTCATTATGAAAATTTAATTCATTCAGGAAAAGACATCTAAAATAAATGATATTGGCTTTTCATATAAAAAGATACATACAGAACATCATTGGATTTTCATATATTTAAAGAGTTTAAAAATAAGATTGGCTGCCAAGGAGCTTTATGCATTTGGTATATGAGAATATGCTAACTTATTAAATGAAAATTGAAAAACAATTATATGTATACATTGACTAACACGGGTAAGTGATGCAACATTGCTCAGATTTAAATACTAATTACAGTAAACACATATACAGTTTATAATAACTAAACATATTAACTCAGTTTGTAGAACCTCAATCCTCAAGCTGGATGACTCCCAACTTTGCTCACGTATCTAAACTTATCTTTCAGTGTCTTAATTGAAAAGTCTGCTTCTGTGTTGAACATCTCTACATCTTGCAACAGACTCACAATTTTTAATCAGGCTCTCTTTTTCCAAACCATTGTCTGAATTTTGCAAGTTAATTTTTGGCAGTGAATTAAATTCCAATCACATTCAGTTAAACAGCTCAAAACTTGCTCTATTAAACTTACCAGATGGCCTTCAGTGCTTGGCTGAGAACAAGTTACAGCCCATGCTGCTTGTAGACCAGCAGGAGCTAGGAGAAATAAAAGAAAAGGAACACTGCACTGGGTGAGGGGGAGCTCAAGGTATGCAATGATCATGGAAGGAGAAAGGACACAGAACTGCAGGAAACAAAAAATCATTAACTTTTGTTTGAGAGAGCAACTTTCAGCCACTGAAGTTCCTAAGATACTATCCTGATCTTCTCAATAAGTTAGGCAGAAGGAATTTTTTAAAGAAAAGCCAGAAAAATGCAAATATATACAGAAGTGAGGCACCTGTTTCCTTTATAGGGTATTCACTGGTAATTTTAAATCCTAAAAAACTTGTTTAGCCTGCATTTACAATATCTGAGTTCAGTTTGCTTAAACTTCAAAAAAAGAGTAGGTAGAAGGCAAAAGCACTAATCCTAAGCATCTTCTATGCATAATAAAAAGGCCCTAGCTTTCACTAGGGAGGAGAAAAAAAAATTTCTAACATGTCTGCAAAGGTTTGATATTCAATGAAAACTGGGAGAACTTTCACAAGCTAAAATTCTTGTCCCATAGCATGCATCAAAATAACTACACTTGCTTGACTTAGTTATTCCTGATTTCTGTTAACATAAGAGATGAGGATCAGTACTGGCAAGATGTGCTGCATGTTTAGTTCACTTTTTAATAATAAAAACGTAATAACAGTAGTAATAGTATTTATGGTATCATTCACTATCATTGGTGGTCTACTAACATCTTTCAAACACAGATATACCACAAGAAGTGGGTGGGGAAAAAGTCAGATCAGCAGGATTCCACTCCACTTTGCAGAGCTGGGGTAGTGTACCAACAGTTCTGTTCATATTTTAAATCACAAAATCATTGTTTCCCAGTACAAAAAAACAACAGAATTTTTTTTGTCTGTCATCAGCCTATTTACCTCTTTTCTTGAATATATTACAACAGAGCAAAGGTTCACATCTTTTTTTATTGAGACAATATCAGCTGTACCTCATTTTATCTACAAATACATGTTAATCCACTGTAATAAATACAATTAATTATTGTACACAATGTTAAACTGATGTGAACTGGCTAAAATGAATGCCATGCTTTGTACTAAGGGAACAGTGTAGACACAGTAAGTTTCAAAAACATTTTAGACTGTATTTGCAAAATAAAATCTATGCAGTATTACCAATTATATTTTAAGAAGCAACAACAGAGGAACACAAAGAAATCTTTAAATATGGTGTTTGGTTTTTTTTTTTTATTACAGTGCTTGAACTAGTGAGATACGTGTTATGCCTCACAGTTATTGAAAACTTTTTATTCTAGCAACCATTTTATCTCTTTTGGCAGGTAACTAAACAATTAGGTAACCCAGATAAACTAACTTTGGTTTGCTCTGTAGTTTTTGACTTAGCATAGACTAACACTCATGCTGCAGAGGCCTGAAACACTATGAGACTCCAAACAGGAACTATTTTGGTCCAGTTTTTAATTGACTGGAACTCAGAAACTAATTAACAGATTTACATTAGGCTCCACAGAAAAAAAAAAAATTAATGAACAACTGTTTAGTTGAAAAATAGAGGAAGGCACTTTTTATGCATATAAAAAGGAAAATGAGTTGCTAACTTAGAGAGTAAGAGAAAATGGAAATTTCTACATCTATACAGAGGTCTGTTCTGTCAGACAACTATAATTAGGATAATTGACCCAAACCACACAGGCAAATATACATTCAATAATTGTAATAAGGTAATTATAAATAATTCATGGAACAAAAATATGTGGCACTGTGCACACACAAACTCTGTGATACAGAGGACTGCTCTGTTTTTCACCTTAGTTTCCAGGATCAAGCCAAGTGTTAATTTCAGTTTAACAACTTCAGTCTGACAAACACCAGTTTGAATTCTCATGTTGTCATTTAGCCCATACCCGGGGCTCTACTGAAGCAGCGTGGTCTCCCACCCAGTGACCCCTCCCCAGCTGAGAGGGGGGATCAGGAAGAGGAGATGTCCCATGAAATATAAACAGATTTAATTAAATAACACTAATGCAAATACCAAGTATATAAGCTTATACTCAGCCCAGTCCTGGGAAGGAGCAGCAGGCCAAGAGGGAGGAACCCCAAGGAGCACTGCTGTAGTCACCCTTAGCCAGATGCCCTCACTCAAGCTCCCAGCTGACTAATGACCCACCCTCCATGACTGGTCTGTGATTCTGTCCCAGTGAAACCAGGACATCTAGCTATTACATTTCAAGTCTACCTTTGAATTCATGCTCATGCATGATATATACTCATCTGTTTCAAGTCAATAAGGACACTTTTCACAGTGACATCTAGAGTCTTAATCAGAGTACAGAAGGGTAGAATGTTTTTCAGAACTTGTTTCCTCTTTGATGTCAGAATCTTGGTTTTCCTCAACCTCTCATAGCACAAAATCTGCCTACCAGCAGTTCTCATGTTCTCACGCTTTACAAAGCATGAATGCTATGAAGAGTGTAAAAATGCTGCTCAAAACTCACTCAACCAGTATTTGTAAATGTTCCCCTCTGCTATTTCTGAATTGGTTGCATGCCTAGAAATAATTGATGGGTGCATATATTAGATGTGGGGAGCACAAAATTTATCAGTTCCACGTCTGGATTATTTTAAAAGCTTACCAAGGAAGTAGTAATTTATTTCAAAATGTAGGACCTCTTCTAAGCACTAAGGAAAGGGTTGCAAAGAACTTTAGGCTAAGAGAAATTTAAAGCAAACAAATAAGGAAATAATTTGTGGAAGAGGAATGGAGTCTTTGGAAATAAATCTTTATTGAACTGTAGAATTAATGATGAAAAAAGCAGCACCCACATGTATGGATATTCTCCAATGGAATAAAAGGATACAAGATAAGATGAAATTAAATGTGTGGATGATGACTGTGACTACTGACTATTCATTAAAAACCCTTGATAAAATGTTTAATTTTTTTGCATTTGTTAGTGATGTTTTCTTATTTTTATGAAGTATGATTGTGATGATAGCAATCCTTTTAGAAGAAAAGATTAAACTGCAAAACCTTTAATGCAATTAAAGGATTACTAATATTAATTTTAATTTGAAAATCTATAGCTACAGAAATGAATATAAATGATAGTAAGGTACAGTTAGGACTTACAGATATGATAAACTCAAATGGTCTTTCCACTAATCTTCACATTGAAGAGAGAAATGCTGTCACTTGGCATTGGAAAACAAACTTGAAAAAAATTTTTCTGACTTTTCAGTGTAATTTTTTTACCATTTCTATTTTGTTTCAATATATTCTCACATATACATTATACTACCATTACATGGAAATATAAGGGAAAATGTAGCAAGGAAGTAAGCAGAAATAATATTATATAGCACTCATTCTGTTCAAAATCAGAAACTGATTCTATTTTTAAATCAGTTTCATTACAAATAAAACCACTACAGGACAGATCAGAACTCTGAGTGGATTCCTCAGTCTTTGTTTCAAAAAATATATTTTTTTTTCAGCAATTAGTATCTTGAAATTATATATGCATTGATGCTATGCAATAACCTCAGCATAATCTAATTAGTATTTCCTTGAAATTTCTATCATGTTCTAAAAAAAAATAAATCTTTCAATATTGTCATTAGATATTCTTCTTGAAAATAAACTAGAATTTTAACAGTTGTGAGCTGAGAACCTTCACAGCTGAGTTTATGAATGTACTGAATTTATGAAGTCATTACTTCTTTCATTGAGTTTTATGCCTGCAACTCTTAGTACCTAGGTGACCAGAAGAATGTGGCAGACTGTGCTAATATTTGACTATTTCTAGATATATTCAATGATTCTCATTCACACTTTCAGCAAAGCATCTTGACATAGTTCTATCAGTGATTTACACAAGAACTCATTTCAAACACCCATATTATTCCTCCAAGTCATGTTACAAGGCATCAAAGGAGGTGAAAAGACTCTTGCCCAGAGCATACAGTAATATCTGCAATAAGTACAAATCAAAAAACCCAGCAACAACTTGAATTACAGACACTATGTACACTTTCCAGGTAGGACCAGACCATGATTGACACCTGTACCATAAGATGGTATATGGAAAAACACTTAATGAATCAGCCTCCTTTTCCTCTTTCCTAATTAGAAGACAGACGCAATGTCGCAAATGATATTTCCCTGTGAAAGTATTCTTTCATTACAGTACTTAAGGAAAAGGGGGTCTTCTTTTCCACTATGATTTATGGTCAGTTTCTCCTTTTATAATTTGCTCAGATTCTTTGAGCCAATCCATGATTTAAAGGCATGACTAAACTTCTACTGTATGTGAATAAGCTGACTTCTCATTAAAATCTCTATAGTGTGCATGTTTTGTTGTACAGTAAATAGTTTTGTTTCAAGAAAAAGGAATAATAATACTTAAAACTTCTGTCCTTTAGAAAAAAGGGAGAAGATGGAGAAAAGCAGTCCATCAAAAAGACTGACCGCAACTTTAGACATTCTTCTAGCTACATTAGTTGTCCAGTATGAGCTGGTCGCTCTTACTATTCATCACAGAATATCAAAATCTTATCGAAACTGCAAATATTCTTGGAGCATTTTTGCAACAGTATGTTCTGCAAGTGCTTTTATAAATTTTAATTAATCTTCAGCATAAATAATCCCAGGCAGGTAGGTATTCTTAATTTACAAATGTGAGAGATGGCATACAGAGAAGTGACCTTGTGCAAGTTTGTACAGAAAAAAATCTGAACAGAAGCCAGGTTTACATCTCAGGGGTTCCTGTCAGAGTCTACTAGCCATATTTCATCTTTCCATTTATTATGTTCTCCAAACTCAGTAACTTCTTGTGCTAACTTGTATGGAAACCCCTATCAATTTCTGGCTGAGCAGACCCAGGCCTTACCACTCTATACTCAGTAAAAGTATTTCCCCCTCACTACTGCAAAGAAGTAAATATTTCTTTTCCTAATAATTTTTACAGATCCTCTGAGCATGCATGCTAATGAAAATATCAGAAAACAACATTGTACTTTCTGGTAGCGCTGAAGTAACTTTGCTGTTCTGGGGCTTGCCCATGCAACCTCTTTGTGCATGTTTCTTTCTGAACAATTGAGTTCATGAATTGTTCCAATATGCCTAAAGTGTTACCTTGCTGACACTAGATCAGTTTTGATTTTTTAATTCTACAGTGAAAGCTTCATAGGCATGTCAGTAGCTTTTAAGTTAATTTTGAGACAAGAATACATTTCCTCCTCTAATGTAATGGTCTGTTGGGCACTTACAGTTTCAGCAGTCAGTACACTCTTCAGAATTGCATTCCTCTGTAGTGACACTCTCCTCCTGGCCTTTTGTCTGCTTCATGTTTTCACATGTACCCTTGTGTGATTCTGTGACTCTCCTTCCAAAAAACTGAGATTTTAAAATGTACTGATAACATATGGAGACAAAATGTTATTCCTACACAAATTCCATAAAAATCTGAGATTAATTTCAGTTACACCACTCCTAAAGTTGGATACATGACTGCTACTCAATTTGTGAAATTCCTTTCTTCTGTGAGCGCTAGAGCCAAGTGGTCTTTTTTTTCCTTATAAGTATCCATGGCTAATCCATATCTTTCAGGTAGCGTCACGAAAATAATCATCAAAAAGACATTGGGATTATCCCCAAATCTGCAAAATGACTGCTTGGTGAAGCAAGGCGAAATGAAAAAAAAAAAAAAAAAAAGTGACTGTCTTCTCCAGGCTGTGGAACTCATGTACAGAAATGCATGCATGTACACAGATGGTGCTGTAATTTAAGCTGTTTATAAATCAAGGTTTTGGGGTTTTTTTCTTGCCTACTAGAAGTCAAGTAGTGCTGATTTTTATTTCGTGTTCTACTTAAAAATATTAAAATAAATTCTCTTTAAAAAGCAACTCTTTGTTGTAGAGAAGACCATAAGTCCTCAGGTGTCACTGATAATGAACTGGGAGCTTAAGCCCAGGTGTGCCCACTAATTAGGGCCTGCCCCAGCCGGAAATGGGCGGGGCTGAAGGGCTAGGTAAAAGGCATGCTCCCAGAAGCAGAGTCAGAAGCAGATGAAGACGCCTGAGGAGAGGAACAGCAGGAAAGAGCTCCCGGAGAAGAACTGAGTCCCCGAAAGAAAGAAGGCTCGCCGCAACACTTTGTGAACAAGGTATATTATGCAGTAATAATGTTACTTGGCTAATACAGGATGAAATAGGACAAAGAAGTGTAAAGTGAGAATATTTAACAAATTTGTTGGCACAGGAATCACTGCTATTTTCAGCTATGAGATTGAGGCAAACTTCTGTTTAAATTAAAATAAACCATACTTTGATAATGGAAGCAGTGTCAAGCAAATAAACTAAGCATACTTATTTTAGGCCACTCAATCTAGAAGTTTCTCAAGCACCTTCCAAAATGGGAAGAATATATATATATCTCATCAAAACCCTTCAGTTGACTCAGATTTGCAAGTACATTCTGTTAAGTCAGTCCATAACTTTAAAAAAAACCCAAACAACCCCAAAACCAATAAAATATTTTTCTTACCTATGTCAGGATATTCAGCAGGTATTGCATTTTAAAACCTACATCAGCTAATAGTATTCAGCTCAGTTCTCTAGTTCATTTCCTCAAGGATTCTGATAAAATTCATTCTCAGTGTAACAGTTTGCTAATATTAGTCTATAACCAAATTCTGATTTCAGCATGATCGCAGCAACACAAGAACAGAGAAAGCGAACTGCTTATCTTTGGTCCTACTGTTATCTTTGGGCCTACCTGCACAAAGTATTTTGTCATTCTCTCCAGACCAGAGAAGTGTGAGACATGTATCTGTTGAAATTCAAGGTGACCTTCATCACTGCACTCCTGTTCCACACTGGTATAAAAATCAGACACTCTGTTCCTATCTCTATATCATAACTTTTGCCTGTAAATATTCCACCAGTTTCAAAAATTCCATTGAGTCCCATAGGAAAAGTACAGACATTAATATTCTTGTCAATGAGATTATTGGATTTTCAATTTACTAAGTACTGAAAGAAATCTCAAGGAGATTGGTTTTGCCTCAGGTATCTATTCTGGTCATGGAGGTCAATTTTTTTTTTTATACCTTGAGTTTGATTACTGCAATATATCTGAGAATATACAGCAAAAAGAAAAATAGTCCTTAAGTTGTTCAAACACCCCGTAACCCATCACATACATCTAAATATCACTTTTGGCCATTCACGATTTACTTCATATTTTAAGACACCGAAGCGAGCTAGGATTATGTTTTTACTACAGGCAATAGCATAACTGCAATCTTTGTAGACATACTCAAGATAGTCTAAAATTAGCTGATTCCTGTACTGCTCCCATTGTTGCTATAGCAGCCTAGAGCTCAGTATTTTTTATCAATGCCCTGACATGGTTTTGCAGCCAAAGGAAGCCTCATGCACATAAACTGTATTGTAAGCCAAACATTTTGAAGCTATTGCTGCCTGTATCACATATTTAAAAGCAATGGTTTTGACTCCTAAATAAATTAGGATCATTCCTAATTGAATTCCTAACTAGATTCAGTTCTTCCAGTAACATGGTATACTGACCAATTTTATAAAAAGTGTTCTGTGTACTTAAAGATCATTATTTTACCCTGAGTCTTCATCCAAAATTCTTCTGGTTCTCACTCTGCCATTTCTCTTAATTTTAGGCTGCTTGTTACTATTAAAAGAAGCCTTAGCCACAGTTTTTAGTCTAAACATATACTCCTCCAGACACAAAAAAGATCTGACTTAAGCACAAGTAAAAGTAATAGAAGTAAGCTACATTAATTGTAACCATAGACAAATAGCCAAGTCTGGGAGCAGTAGACCAAGGGAGCAAAACTATTTAATTTTTCTTAGTTATTTCTTTTGATTTCACAGCTTTCAAGAGTCAATACTCTTGGGATAATTTAGTTTTCTTTGTGTAGAAAGTCTAAGAACCTTTTCAGTAAACAATGATGTATTAGAAGAAGTTTCCAATCATACAGCCTCAGTAGAGGAGACTCCAATATGACCTCATTGAATAAGTAGAAATGAAATCAGGAATTCACTAGTGAGATTTAAAATATTTGCTAATAGTGTCAGGAAATACCTATTACTTCTAACTTCAAATGTCCAGGTTTGGAGAAAACATCAGAGCTAATTTTCAGTAAGCAGAGAGAGTAAGACGAATTTCTGATATAGCAATTAAAGGGTGTTGCCCAGGAGTAATAACTGCTGTCTCTTCACTCCTTACTCTGAATTACTGCTATTGCATAGTCAATTTGGTAGCAGTAAAGCTTTATAAAGTTCTGAAGCATATGGCAGGAATAACTGTTAAGGAGTAAGAAAACTACATCTACCAAACCTCTGAGTCTCAAAAAGGTCTAGCAAGACATTTAGAAAGCTGAAGTTATCCAAAAGATTCGCAGATTCTTCAAGAATAAATTTACGCATTGTAGGACTCCCCAAGGAAGATTATAAATTGCTCCCACATTTTCCTTTGCATATCTATTTTCTCTGAATTTTAATCTAAAATATAGTCATCTCCTCCTGAAAAGAAACTGTACTTTGATTCTCTGTCTAGCACAGAAAGGGACTACCCTTCACACAACAAGTGAAAAGCCTAGGGAAAAAAAAAAAAAAAAAATTGAGACCTTGTATTTCAAGGGCTCCCTCCTCTATAACAGACAAAAGAATGTAGAATGTGGTACAGCAAAATCGAAGATAGTCTAGAGGACAAAAGCTCTTCCTTATACCCTGTGGTGTCTAACTGTTCTAGAGGTTAAAGGAGTGATGCAAACACATCAAAAACACAAAGTAGAAATAGCAATAAAGAACCCAAAGAACTTTGTCAATTTGAAAATATGAAAAGCCTGTTTGATACACTTATTAGCTCAAAATATAAATTGTGGTATCTTTTTCCTTCCATAAATTTTATTTCTAAAGTTTAAAGTTACACTAAGTGAGTTTCATTGATATATTATGAAATACCTTACTTGCTTTATCACTCTTTCATATCCTGTTTTCCCAAGGGTGGGATATCTTCACTCACATGCAGCAAAAGTCATTCAATTCTATCAAGTATTCTATAAGATATTAATCAATTCCTATGGGTTTATCATGGTATTAACCATCTGGCTTCATTCGCTTTGGATTAGAAGTGTTACCTGACAAGTTTTTATGGGTTTCAATTCAGAGATATTTGTATTAGATGAAAATTTATTTTAATAAATTCAGATTTGAGAAAGCTGTGGCAAAAGAAAGGCTGAGCAAAGATGTTCAACCTCCCAACACAGCAGTTTTTCAAGGATGCTGACATTCTCCACCTCTTTCTGTAAATAAGGCTTACTCTTTCCAGGATGACTGTATACTCTATCTGTACTTTGAGAACCAATAAAATGTGGTGTATTAACTCACACTTTTTTAAAAACAGAAACATCAATAAAGCCAGAAAGGAGACAGAGTTCTAATACACTCATTAGTACAAGATACCTGAGCACACTGACAAGCATCAGTTTCTAAGTAACTACAGAGATAGAGTTCAGTGCCCTTCACAGCCATATCCTGTTCAATCTTCTGAATGTCCACCTGTGCCTCAATATGCAGCAACACCTTCACTATTGACATTTTGAGATCTGTGTCAAGGATTAGTGATAGTGTGGCTGCTCCAAGAGGGGAGATAAGTCAGGAGCCAAAGACCACTGCAAAATAGACAGTGCCCTCATTAACAAGGTTACAGTCCCACAGACTGAACAGGCCTGGACAAGGTGAAGTCCAGCATCTATTCAGGGAATTCAGTCACAGACAGCAGGAGTTGTCCAAAATGTGGATGAAGAATAAACACTCTACAACATAGGTCTATAGCTCATCCAGGAAAATCATTCAGCAAGCATTCAGTCAGATCTAACATAACTCAGGAAAGATCTAGGTGCCCAGAAGATTAATGTAGCTCCTGGAGGGTGTGTAGGTAGATGCCCCAGGTGAAGCTGGTCAAGATGCTTAAGATCTAGTAGCATACTCAAGTGCCCAACACTATGGCAGTTCCACACCCAGTTGTGACAATACCATTGCCAAAAGTACGTAGAGACTTAATAAAGACACTTCTTCTCACCTTAAAAAAAATAAATTTGTGTGTGTGTGTGTGTGTGTGTGTGTGTGGTTTTTTTCCAAAGTTATGTGAATGGCAATAATATGAAACAAAATGGTGAAGGGGTCTTCTTTGACAAGAGTTTTATTTTTATGGAAGCAGAACACCAAAACTGTCTATAAAGATAGTTTAGTGATTCTTACAGTTTCAGTTCTAGTGGAGATCCTCCAGGGAAGCGGTTAGTCCAGCAGTACAGATACAGTGCATAGCATCCCACAAGACTAATGCCTGTGGCATTGTGTGTGAGATTTAAGCTAGTTGAGTACAAGCTTCTGTTTTCCATTTCAGCCTGAGAACCTGAGCAGTATATAAACATGGCAAATATGAAAAGATACATAAGCAGTTGCCCCTGTGAATTTTAGCTGACCAGCTGTAATGCTTTTTGCACCCTATCATTTTATATAAAGATTTTTATGTATTTATATTTGCTTAGACACAAGCTTATGTATCAGAAAGAAGACTTCTCATTTGAAGTCTAAGGAACTGATGTCTAGAAACACAGTCTAGGAATTTGTTACAACTGGTTACCTCCCTGTTTTGAACTGTGTTTTGTCACATTCATTTATGATTAATTCACAGTCTTCTAAAAACCATCTTCAGTGTCACTGAAGGTTTTGGTTGCTTTTTTTTTTTCTAGGCTTTTGTGTTGTTTTCTTCTTTGTCTAATAAGCATTTGCTGTCAGGTGTAAGAAAGCAACACATTTGTAAATTTGATCTCTGGAAAAATTCAAGGCTAACCAATTAACAGACCTAGTACAACACTTTTCAGAAAGTTTAATCTTGACTGAAGTTGCTGTCTGAACAGATGCTGACATCTGAATAAGGCATTCTGTCAAATGATCATCTTGGCTTAGGCTCAGAAGTGAGCCAACAGTTAAAAGCCTTCTGTGAAGAAGAGGATTATTCCCTGTGCAGTTGTGTGTACTTTTCTGGTAAGATTAGTGACAACATTTCTGCAGGTGAGACTACCAGATCAAATGATATTTGCAATGACTGAGGTCTCAACAGCAAAGATTTTGTAGGCCTCTTTACCTTCCCTGACACACAATGAGGAAGTAGAAAGGAGCCAAAAGTAGTGAACACTAACATTGCCTTCAAATTATTTCAGGTACTGCAAAGCAATATTCATCCAAGCAAAAGATTCTGTTCAGCTCCCTTTCAATTGAGAACACACACAGTGCCCCCAGGTTCCAGCTAGTTGCTTTCCTGCCTTACTGGTTTAACGCCTCTGGCTCATTAAGGAACAATTGGAGAAACATTAGGATCTACTAAGAGTTCTTTTGGAGTACCAATGAAAAGTATAGCATTCTATTTCAAGTAGGAACAAAGAATGTGCTTTATTTCTTTTTGCTGCCTCACAAATGGCAGAGTAACTATACTCGGGCATAACACAGTAAAATGAGAGGGTGAAGTTCTTTGCTTGATCTGAACTTTTTAGTAAGCAGTCTTCTTTGGATCCCCACAAGTCTATGGGACCAGATGGGATCCACCCAAGGGTGATGAGAGAGCTGGCAGAAGAGCTTGCCAAGCCTCTCTCTATCATCTACCAACAGTCCTGGCTCACTGGGGACATCCCAGATGATTGGAAGTTGGCGAATGTCACGCCAATCCACAAAAAGGGCCGGAAGGAGGACCTAGGAAACTACAGGCCCATCAGCCTGACCTCAGTGCCTGGCAGGGTTATGGAACAGATCATCCTCAGTGTAATCACGCAGCACCTGCAGGATGGGCAAGGGATTAGACCCAGCCAGCACGGGGTTAGGAAGGGCAGGTCCTGTCTGACCAACTTGATCTCCTTTTATGATCAGGTGACCCACCTGATGAGGGGAAGGATGAAGGGTGGATGAGGGGAAGGCTGTGGTCTACCTGGACTTCAGCAAGGCCTTTGACACCGTCTCCCACAGCATTCTTCTGGAAAAGCTGTCAGCCCACAGCTTGGACAGGGGCACTCTGTGCTGGGTTAGGAAGTGACTGGAGGGCCGGGCCCAGAGAGTGGTGCTGAACGGGGCTGCATCCAATTGGCGGCCGGTCACTAGTGGTGTCCCCCAGGGATCAGTGTGGGGCCCAGTTCTATTTAATATATCTATTGATGATTTAGATGAGGGGATTGAGTCCATCATCAGCAAATTTGCAGATGACACTAAGCTGGGGGGAAGTGTCAATCAGCTGGAAGGCAGGAGGGCTCTGCAGAGGGACCTGGACAGACTGGAGAGTTGGGCTGATTCCAAAGGGATGAGGTTCAACAAGGCCAAGTGCCGAGTCCTGCACTTTGGCCACAACAACCCCATGCAGCGCTACAGGCTGGGGACAGAGTGGTTGGAGAGCAGCCAGGCAGAAAGGGACCTTGGAGTGTGGATTGACAGGAAGCTGAACATGAGCCAACAGTGTGCCCAGGTAGCCAAGAAGGCCAATGGCATCCTGGCCTGTATCAGGAACAGCGTGGCCAGCAGGTCCAAGGAAGTGATTCTGCCCCTGTACTCAGTGCTGGTGAGGCCACACCTCGAGTCCTGTGTCCAGTTCTGGGCCCCTCAGTTCAGGAAGGATATCGAGGTCCTGGAGCGGGTCCAAAGGAGGGCAACTAGGCTGGTGAAGGGACTCGAGCACAGATCCTATGAGGAGAGGCTGAGGGAGCTGGGGCTGTTCAGCCTGGAGAAGAGGAGGCTCAGGGGAGACCTCATCACTCTCTACAGCTCCCTGAAAGGAGGGTGTAGCCAGGTGGGGGTTGGTCTCTTTTCCCAGGCAACTCTCAGCAAGACAAGAGGGCACGGTCTTAAGTTGTGCCAGGGGAGGTTTAGGTTGGATATTAGAAAGAATTTCTTTACGGAGAGGGTGATCAGACATTGGAATGGGCTGCCCCGAGAAGTAGTGGATTCTCCATCCCTGGAGATATTTAAAAAGAGACTGGATGTGGCACTCAGTGCCATGGTCTGGGAACTGCAGCGGTAGTGGATCAAGGGTTGGACTTGATGATCTCTGAGGTCCCTTCCAACCCAGCCAATTATATGATTCTATGATTCTCTAATAAAAGATACCTCAAATAAAATATATAAAGTCTTAATTTTTCCAGGGTCAGAATACAAGAAAGAAAACAACAGAGAAAGAGATTTTACTGCCTGACAAAATGGACTTGTACCTGCAGAATAAATGTAGGCTGACTACTGTGCAGACAGCTCATACGTGCCTGTTTGGTCTGCATGATACACCCTAAGCCACTCAGCCTAACAGCAGGGGACTCATGAATTTTCAATTCCTTTTCAAAGTGCCCATCTCAATTGGACTATTAAGTATATTTCAACTGTAATCTCACCGTTAACTATCCATCCACTCACTCACCACCCTCTACAGAGGTTTACAGGTGAGAGCAGGTGAACTAAAGGTTTAGCAAGCAGAACTGATTCTTTCAGCTTATATTTCCAACATGGGACATGCCCCAGTGCAGTTCTATGTGGGCCTAATTCTAAACATGTGCTAGCAGAAAATTAATATAAGGTGAGAGAATAATAATGCTCTAAACGTTCAATAAAACTTGAAGTTATATAGCAACACAAAGCTCTGATTTATTCTGAGTATCATACTATTAAAAGCCTCAAAAGTAGTCCACTCCAGGTACATGTCTAAATTTTCATGTTCCCAAAGTGATTTTCTGCATTTAAATGTTGAACTCATGACAGCATATGGCAGGACCAGTTTCTCTGTAAACTCCTGGCCATAATATATTAAGTGTCAATAAGACCTTATGCAAGTTTTATCATAAGAAGCAAGTTCTAATCTTTTATAGCAAACAGAACAATCTCATATCCACCTATAAACCTGCCTGGTACCCCTATATTTACAAAATTACATTAAAGATGCTAAACAGTGCATCTGATTCACAAATGGATATAGCCTCTCCTTCCATCAAACTCAGTAGTTTCCCTCTGTCCAGCCAGCTCTGTTTTTTCTCTATTTTCCAGTTATCCATTCCCCTTTTCTTTCTTTTTTTTTTTTTTCTTCCAGCTTTTATCCCTGACCCAGCTTTTGTCTCCCCAGGCTTACAAAAATACAGCCAACACCTTTCTCTGTAGCTGAAAGTCATTTGAGGCATATGATTTTTCTGCTGCCTCGGTTATTAGCCAAGGAGAGAGAGATTTCTGTCCTCCTTTCAGCCACACTCCTCTCTTCTTTCTCTGTGGAAACAGGTCATTGTCTTGTTTGCAGTGGGAGCTGCAAGAGAACTAAGAGCAGTCACTCCCTTCCAATACTAGAATACCTCAAAGCTTCCAGCTGTCAGGCTAAGCACATCAGATTTTTCAAAAATTTTTAGCTCAGACACATTTCAGCAGATTCCACATAGGTCCAAAGGCACTTCCTCAGAGAAACCAATTACCTGTCAAGGTTGAAATTCTCACCACAAAGACCACAGATGCTAGCATTTTACTGCACATAACAATAGGAAATAATTGAGTAATAGCAAAATATATATTGCATATAAAATATGAAATAACGGAGACCTTCAGAATGTTTTCCAGTATTTGAAACTGGCCTTGCTTTTCTAACTAGATGAACCACGTGGGGCTAAACGTTTATAAATTACATAAACTTCGGGACAAGTAGGCAGCATGGAAGACATAAACGCAAATATTTTGCATTTGGAAAAGTTAAAAGAGACAAAACCCGTACAGTATTTTTACAGGAAAATAATGCTAGTGGCCAATTTCAGATCCCACAATTCAGTATTATTGAACTGGCTTTTGTTCCTATATCTAATTTACTTTAAAATTTTGGGAAATATTGATGTAGCAAGACGAACCTCTTTTAGGGCACGGCACTCCAAGGTCCAACCAGGTGTTCCAGCAGAAACTCACAAATAGTGCTCTGAGTCTAATGCTCTCAGAGCTGAGCAGCCTAAATCGGTGCTACTGCTCCAAAAGTGGCCTCCCCTCTGGCTTCCTCAGGTGTGAGCTTTATTGGCCCCCCAATCCTGCTCATGCGCAGTAGGGGCCCACCCTAATCAGGCACAGGTGGGCTTAACACAAGCTCATGCCCACTACCTGGCAATTAGTGCCACCTGGTTGCCTCATTTCACTACATATTTATGCATGATTTCCTGTCATGTTGGTTGCTACTCATCAGTAAGTGCCAAAAGATCACACAGAGGTTATATTTATAACAATGGTTTCACCTGTCATAATGTGAAGCTACTAGCCAGGTGAGGGCTGTTACTTTCAGGAGCTGTACATAGAAAATTATCTTTAAACAAATTATAACAATCAATAAATAGTTTACTATAAAATTAATATTTTATAATTGTATTGAGTAATACTACCTGACTCATAATATTGAAGCATAAGAAGACAAACAGTGTACTGAATAGGGAGGACTTGGAAAGAATAAAAATGCAGCTCTCCCACAAAGTGTTGTCATTGCTTGATTCTAAACAGCTTTCATATATGACATGAGTAATAACAGTTTAAAAGCATTATTATTTTTCCACGAGGAAAAGTAATGTATCTGACATGCCAGATAATTATGCAATTAGATTACTAATTATTTCTAGCCAACATGCAAGAAATCTAAGCCGTGATGTAACAAAGAGGAAAGAGAATTTCAATGATGCAGTCCCTTCCCCATCTCCCGTGAAATCCATGTGTACATACAGGAAGGTGAAGAGATGATGAAGGAATAGCAAGAAAATAGTTGTAAAACACATATTGGAAGTATAAAGGAACACAAAAAGTAACAGGAGATGGAAAGTAAAATAAGTTATATACTAGGAGATAAATACATTAATTACTTTGAAGTTGAGAATTAATGTTACAAAGACAGTATGATAAAGTGAACTGGCAAAGGGAGTTAAGGTGTGATGAAAGAAAATTCCCTTAAGCACTATGTACTCTGAAGAACGGCGTGACGGGGAGTCACAGAGAACTAAAACATATCAAAAAGCAAGCACATAATCCCCCTTGCACTATATATTCAAACTAAATGGAAATTGTGTTTCAAAAGTATGAAGGCCTTGAAAATGTATGCATAACCTACCCAGAACATCTTTGTAGGTGGCTATAAATTTACTGGCTTAATACCTGTACTGTAAACACAAGGCTATTATCTCCAGAGATAATAATGATAGTGACCCGTTCTGCACATATGTGAAATCTCAAACTACACTTATTCTTAGCATTCTCATTAACTGAGCCTAAACATAGGTGATAAGAAGTGAGGGCATTTCATAGAGTGAGTTGTCCATACTGTATTTCATATTGTATGTAAAACCAGTGTCAAGAATTCCAAGTTCAAGGATTATCCTTGTGAAGATTAAATAGATAGGATTTTTCTTTTAACATCCATCTTAGGGGAAATATCTATTAAAAATCCAAGAAGCAGAAGAAACACAAAGGTTTTAAAAATTAAAAAGGGTCATTCTCTCCTTTTTCTGACAGATTTCACACTGAAAACTGTATGTTGCATATCACTGCACTATCAAAAGAATTGATACAAAACAAGGACTGTAGTGCCACATGGGCCAGAAAGGCAAACCAAAACAACACTGGTGAGACCTGCCAACTTTGCAGTAAAATAATGCCTGCTTTAAGCAAAATAATATAGCGATGTACCAAAGGGTGTACCTTTCCACATCTTAGGAAAAATATACTTCTTTCTGTTTCAAAACTATCTTATTGCTTAAGTACTGTAAAATAATAATTAAAGAATATATAAAAAAGTATAAAGTATCCATTAAATTACCAAAATCATTCATTCATGCTTATATTTTCTAGACTTTCTCTGCCCCAGGAAAAATGCATGCATGTCTTCAGTTTTTTTAAAGAGATGGAATTAATTGCTCTGAACTCCCTTTCTACTTCAACTCGCTTAATATCACATTTTCCCACCAGTTCTCTTAAATGGTTTCATCTTATTTTCTTGAATTTTATTTCTTTATTTTGTAGCTTTTCCCCCCCTCTTTTCTGAGGACTGTAAAATTTCTCTACTTACAGTGATTCTCATGCAGGCTTTTCAGTACTTTCATATTTTCTGCCATTCCTCCCCAGTCTTTTTAGTTTACTTTTCCCCTCCATTTTCCAAAATATTCTGCAAATTCTACACCTTGTTAATCTCTTTCTCAAAAAGCTTTTGCTACCATTGTCTGTACAGTTAAAAATTTTGCTTTTTTTCTTCCAGAAAAATCTTTTTTCCTCAAGAATCAAATCTTAATTGGTGGTTCACAGTTGATTTGACCATTTAATATTATCCATAAAACTTAGTGTCATCTCTCTATATATCTACTTGCCATACAAAGCAATACATTCTTTCATTTCCCCTAATTATGTGAATTATCCCACTGCGTGTCTCATACTGTTGTGATGTAACTGTTGTGATCATTAACTAAACTTCATCGCTTCCTGGTTTTTTTTTTTTCCTCCTACTTGTCAAATTCTTGCAGAAACAATTAAAGTAACTGGTGGCATGACATTCTATTCTTACAACCTTCTTAAAATCAACAAACTCAATTATTTTGGGGTCCTTTTCCTAATCTTTATTGTTTACACAAATCTATGAACACCTACAATCATTTAAAGATTTTGAAATTTTGAGTGACCAAGACTGGGTCAAAATGTTGTTCACAACAGCAATACCATATCTTAAGGATCAATGCTTATAAAGAAATTACTTGTCATGATTTAAACCAGTGAGCAGCTAAATACCATGCAACCGCTTGCTCACTCTACCTTGCTCTCTGAGGAATGGGAAAGAATTGGAAGGGTAAAGGTATGAAGACTCATGGATTGTGGTAAAAACAATTTAATAACTGAAATAATACAAAATAATAGTAAGTATAATAATAATAGTAATAATAGAATATCACTCCACAGGCACCCCCTTGTCGTGGTGGAGGAGCTTTCGTGCCCTTGTGAGGTTGGGAGCTCTGCTGGTGGGAGCAGATGCCTCCAGTAGGGTCTCCCATGCCAGACAGGTCAAAACTGAAGGGTCAGACAAAGTGTGTCCATGGGCAGGAGGGGCTCACTAGACTTCAGGCAACCATCCTAGAAGGACAACTCTAACTCCACACCCTGGCAGATGGAGTTCATTTTGCCCTGTAAGGCCATCCAGCTAAGAGAAGGAAACTCTAACTAAACCTGTGTCCTGAGGACTTCGTTGTCACCGTCCAAGATAAACCTTATGAATAAAGGGTGGGACCAGTTCCATGCACACTGTAACTCTCCTAAAAAAGTCACAGCACAGGCTTGAAGGGTGAACCCACACCTGTACAGCCCCTGCAGTTACAGGCAAGGGTTGAAACAGCAGGAGAAAGGTGCACTGGAAGCCACAGACCCAACCCTGCATGCAGGCAGCTCAGGACTTTGGTCATTCAAGACTGACCCAGGAGATGACAGCAGCATCTTGAGTGACCAAGCAGCCTTTTTCAAGGAGAGCATTGCTTGCTCCACACGGAGAGGGACCTAGAAAAGGTGGCCTAACCAAAGCTCATCTCCACCCCTCATGGGGTGTGCTAGCCATGGTCAACGGGCATCTTCTGATGCAATCGAACAAAGACAAAGGCATGCACCTGCCTCTAACGGTGTGTTCAGAATGACACTCGCATGTTGGAACATCAGAACCATGCTTGACACAAAGGACAGTGGCATCCTGAGTGTCATTCTGCTCTAATTGTCCACAAACTGTCACAACTTAACATCAACATTGCTGCTCTCAGTGAAGTTCATCTTCATGAGGAAGGCAGTCTTAAAGAACATGGTGCCAGCTACACACTCTATTGGTCAGGCAAACTCTGAACCGAAGGACACCTCTTAGGATTTGGCATCATGATTAAAAACTCCACTGCCTCCAAACTTGAAAATCTTCCGACGGGTCACTCCAATCACATTATTTCCTTACGCCTCCCACTACACAACAAGCAACATGTCATTCTCTTCAGTATGTATGTCCCAACCCTCTAAGCTGACCATGCAGAACAAGTCAAATCCTACACCGACCTCCGCTGCCACACCCAAAAGGTTTCTGCAGGTGACAGGATCATAATCCTTGGTGACTTCAGTGCCAGAGTAGGAAAGAACTATGAAGCCTGGAAAGGAGTACTAGACAAATGTTGGAAACTGTAATGACAGTGGATGCCTCCTGACAGAGTTTTGTGCTGAGCAACAGCTCACCATCACCAACACTATCTTCCAGCAAAAAGACAGCCTGAAGACAACCTGGATGCATTCTCGATCCAAGCATTGGCACCCCATTGACTGTGTCTTAGTGCGTCAGAGAAATGTTGGTGATGTCCATTGTACCCAAGCAATGCCCAGTGCAGAATGTCACACAGACCAACACCTGATGCAATGCAAACTTACCCTCTACTTTAAGCCCAAACCTAAGAAGGGTGACATCCCAAGGAGGAGGCTCAAAGTTAATGATCTTCAAAAAGATACAGTGAGAAACAGCTTCCAGATAAACCTTCAAGCTAGATTTTGGATCATCTCACAGATCCCTCTCCTGAAGCACTTTGGCAGCACATTAAAAATAGCATCCTGCAGTCCTCTGAAGGATCCATAGGGTTCTCCTCAAAGAAAAACAAAGACTGGTTTGATGAAAACAACCAAGAGATCCAAGAATTGTTGACAAAGAAGAGAACTGCTCACCGACCACACCTTTCTCAGCCATCTTGCCAGGTAAGAAAAGCAGCCTTTCATCGTGCATGCAGTAAGCTCCAACAGAAACTTCAAAACATCCAGAACAAGTAGTGGATCAACCTAGCAGAAAAGAATGAACTAAGGAGCAGTTACAGGTGACAACAGAGAGCTCTGTGAAGTGCTGAAAGCACTGTATGGACCCACACAACAGGTTCAAAGCCCCCTACTCAGATGCAGATAGCCAACTGCATCTCACAGATAAAACCTCCATCCTGAACCTATGGTCTGAATATTTTCAGAGCCTCTTCAGTGCCAGCTGTGTGTTCCAACACTCAGCAATTCAGCACATTACAAAACAACCAGTGAAAACTGAATTGGACACAGCCCCTACTCTGGGAGAGACTCTTAAGGCCATACAGCAGCTGAAAACTTGCAAGGCAACTGGGGTTGATGGAATCCCACCTGAAGTATGAAAACATGGAGGCCAAGCACTCCGTGCTAAATTTCACGAGCTCCTTGTGAGTTGCTGGGAACAAGGCAAACTACCATCAGATCTCTGTGATGCAGTCATCATTACCCTGTACAAGAAGAAAGGAGAAAAGTCAAACTGCTCCAACTACCAAGGTATAACTCTGCTCCCCATTGCTGGAAAAATCCCTGCAAGAATACTTTTGAATAGTTTAGTACCTGCTATAGCAGAGGAAGTTCCATCTGAAAGCCAATGTGGTTTCAGAGCCAGTAGGAGTACCACTGTAACACAGACATGGTGTTTGTTCTCAGACAACTGCAAGAGAATTGTAGGGAACAGAACAAAGGTCTTTATGTGACATTCATTGACCTCACTAAAGCTTTTGACACTGTGAGTAGAAAGGGCCTGTGGCAAATCTTGGAATGATTAGGATGCCCCCCCAAGTTCCTCAAAATGATCATCCTGCTACATGAGGACCAGCAGGGCCAAGTCAGATATGGTGATGCACTCTCTGAATCCTTCCCAGTAATCAATGGTGTGAAACAAGGCTGTGTTCTCACACCCACTCTATTCACAATCTTCTTCAGCACAGTGCTCCAAAAGGCCACAGCAGACCTCGATGAACAAAATGGCATTTACATCCCATGTGGTACCGATGGGAGCCTACTCAACCTCAGGCGACTGAAGGCCCACACCAAGACCCTAGAGTTGCTTTTTGCTGATGATGCCACCCTCATTGCTCACACAGAAGCAACTCTGCAGTGCATAATATCCTGCTTTGCAGAGGCTGCAGATCATTTTGGGCTGGAAGTCAACTTGAAGAAGACAGAAGTTCTTTACCAGCCTGCACCACAGGAAGACTTCCATCATCCCCACATCACCATAGGCAAATCAGAGCTTAAGACAGCCCAGCAGTTCAGCTCTCTGGGATGCACTATTTCCTTGGATGCCAAGATCAACAAAGAGATAGACAACAGATTAGCAAAGGCACACAGTGCATTTGGAAGACTTCATAAAGGAGTCTGGAGCAACTAACACCTGGAGAAAAGAACAAAGATTGATGTCTACAGAGCCATTGTACTGTCTACTCGTTCATATAGGTCTGAATCACGGGGCATCTACTGCCACCACCTGCGACTCCTTGAACGCTTCCATCAGTGCTGCCTCTGTACAACCCTAAACATCCATGGGACTGACTGTGTGACCAATGTCCCTGTCCTTGAACAGGCAGGGGTCACCAGTATTGAGGCCATGCTACTGAGGACACAGCTGTGCTGGGCAGGGCACATCTCCAGGATGGAGAATCACCACCTCCCTAAGATTGTGCTCTGAGGTGAACTTGGCACTGGCTGCCGCAACAGAGGAGCCCCAGAGAGGAGACACAAGGACTCCCTGACACAATCCCTCAGCTGTGGCCATACTGCCTGCCATCAGTGCTCCACTCTGGCCTCCAATGGGGAGACATGGAGACACCATCCATAACACTGCTGCCTCCTTTGAGAACACACAGAGAGTCTGAAGGAGAAAAGACAGCGCAGAAAGAGCCGTGCCTTGGCTGTCCCCTCACAGGAGACTCTGCTGGGCCTTTTGCAGCCGCACTGCCTGTCCCACATTGGCCTTTTCAGCCATCAGTGTGGGGAGAGAGAGCCCTTCTGAAACCTTCAGTTGTGAAGCCAAGATACGACAATAGAATATCCAAAAAAATTATGCACAGTTCAACTGTTCATTACCCTCTGACCAATGCCCAGCATGTCTTTGGCTAGCAATCCTGCAGGAGAGAAATCCTGAAACTACAATCCCTGAAGAGTGAGTGAGCTTCCTGGCCAGCCCTCATGTATATAATGAGCATTGTGTGATATGGAATACCCCATCAGCCACTTTGGATCCCTTGCTCTAGCTATGCTCTTCCTAGCTTCATGTGCACCTACAAACTAAGAAAGAACAGGGAGCTGAAAAGTCCTTGATTTCTTAGCAACAACTGAAAAAATATCAGTGTCTTATCAATTAAATCCAAAACACAATGCTATTCTAGCTACTAAGAGCAAAATTAGCTCAATTCCACCTGAATTCAGGACATTATCTCATAATAGAACTATGCCACTGCTCAAAAAAAAATTAAAAATCAAGTTACTGTATTGTTTCCTCCTCTCTCCTACCCATGTAAATACAAGGCACAAATACAGAATAACTGCTACAAATCAGAAAAAATACTCCTTCTCAAAATTCCTCTCATATCTATGAAGAGATCAGTACAAAATGGTAAGTAAATTATTGATTCTGTAATCTTTCCTTTATAAACATCATGTATTTCTTAGGAATTAAGAATTAAGTCTTGGAAATTTCTTCCACTTACTCAAAACTTCATGAGCAGTTACCCTGCCACTGAACATGTCAACTTGGACTGAATTCAATTTAACTATGTTATGCTGTATGTTATTATTCTCAAGTATGCATCTGACAACCTTTTGAAGTGTCAGGCTTCTACTAGTGAAGCTAAGAACTTGTAAACACATTCCTTTATTAGGAAAGTGAGGAAAACAAGAGCAAAAGAAGCCCAAAAGGCTGGAGTTTGTGTGAAAATATTTTAACAATAAAAGCTGGAGGAATCCCTGATCCACACTGCACACAGGCCCACCCAGGAGACCTTGCTTTGTGTGATGGCATGGACAAAGTTTCTGTCCCAGCACAAGGCAGATTTCATTACTGTGGTGGAAAAGGCAGATAAAGATTTAAACCTAAGGTTCCAACTAGAGCTTTAAACTGCTACAGAAAAGTGCCCCAGAATCTCAGCATACTCTTTGGGGTGACTAATAGCAGTGATGCTTAAAAAGATAACATACATCGAGATTTACTATTAGGTTAATACACTGTTTCATAAGCACTTTCACAACAATGTTGTTAATTGATTGTTTCAGATACACTTCCAATAAAAAAGCTATTTCTTCGGAAAAGCTCTTCTGTAACTTCAAATGTTAGGAGGCAGTTAGCACTTTCATCCTGTTTGCTCTAAAAGCAAAGCTTTTATTTAGCCATCTGACATCAGGTACATCAATTGATTATGCTGCGTAATAGATCATACCTCTGTAATTGTAAAGATTTTTAACCAGAATAATGAAAAACAACCATATGAGAATTTGTCCTTTAGGTAACGAGTACTGTCATCTGTGAAGTGAACTGAGTTGAATATAATTTAACCAATTGTTTGCAAATTTTGCTCTCCCTCCTGGATATTAAAGTGTTACGTGCACACATTGCTGAAAATCATAACAAGCTATTGTAGTTCTTAGGTGTATTAGAAAATATGAAGTAGAATCAAAGCACTCTGCTTTCCAGTAAATTCAAAGGCCACCCAATGCCTCCAGTTCTCTCTCTACCTGCATTCAATGTGAGAGAATCCAGCAATAAGAATGAACTCACTAAAACTGATTACAACAGAAAAAAATTACGTAAAGCAAGAAAATGCTCTAAATAGCATCTGTCTCCTATCTTATAGCAAATTATACAGTAAAACCATAGGCTAGGTTTAGAACCAGTAATTAGAGTTGTGAGAAATAAACCAAAATTACAAAGTTTTCCATTATCATGGTTTTATAAAACTGAATATTTACTTAAGCAGAGAAAACACTACCTGACATAATAATCAGCCCCAGAAAAAAATCAATGTTGGCACTTCTGTAATTTTGCTAGAGCTTCTGTATTGAAAACTCAGCAAAGGGCAGGGTAAGAGTCATTCCATGTGGAATACTCTGGGACAAAACATGCTATTAGTGTTATAAAAATATAAAAATATTGTAAAATGTGCTAATTAATATTACATATACTTGTCTATAATTTAATATAAACCATGATGACCTATAAATTATTCAATTATTAATAGTTTAATACCTATTGTAATTTATTATTAAGCCTCAGCTCCTAATACAAGATCAGCATACAAGCACACAAGAATTCCCACATTTATTCTCTCTCTCTTTTTTTTTTTTTTTTTTTTTTTGTTTTTTTTTTTATTAAAATGTATGTCACTGCTTTTGCTGTTTTAATTGCACTGTTTGGGGTAGTCAGCGTTTAACGGATGACATCAGGGCTGAGAACTTCCAGCCTCTGTTCAAACTGAAAGAGATTACTTGGGAAAAAGCCCAAAAACATGATGCTGGATATTTAAAAATAATCAGAATGCAGATTTTTAGACATATAGAAGTATTTACATAGTCTATAAACAGTTAATCTTTTGTTCAGTTCACTTTCTGAATGCTAGCGACCAGTGACCAGCCACAACAGCATCTCTTATACTGTATCTTGGAGTTTCTTTAATACCTGTTCATCCAATTAACCATTCTGTACATCCTCTACATTCAGCCAGAGATTAATTCTGCAAGGTCTTGAATTCCCTGCAAAAAATGCTGTCTCTCCTCATATCTTATTAGTGGAACTGAGAGTCCTTAATGCACAGAAGAACTTGGCCCAAACCTCATTTCATTATCAACATCACATCTTGTGAGTTTATTGACACAGGCTGTATTAGCTGCTGTGCTAGTCAAGTCTGGTTTTTCCAGACCAGTTTTAAGAACTGGAGCAGGAACACAGGAAACGACAGTACTTTAGAGGGAGGAAAAAACTACTGCAAAAATGGTCTTTACCCTCCAGGAATAAACAACATACTATGCTTACTGAGCTTGGGCAGAGTATCATCAGTCCAGAGACCATGCCTCTGTTAATCCTCATGGAAGATGCCTGGAAGGTCATACAAAACACCATTTTCTTCTGTGGAGAGCTGCCATTATTCTCAATGTTCTCAGCACTGCCAAGTGTTTGATCTATAAACCTATATTTATGGCAATAGTTCACACTTGTACTGAAAATCTGTAATCCATTTTTCCCAGCAGTCTTCAGTACATTAATTTGCAACACAGTTGGCAGAATAGTTGGTAAACAGAGTGGTCATCCAGTTTCCTTCAAAGTTTACTTCACAGAAGATTAACATGCTGTTTGCTATATCTCTGAAATCTTGTATAAATGTATATTTTAAAAGATGATTATATTTTACTCTGTTCCCAGAATGAAAAATAAAAATACAAAAAAGCAATGACAATTTTTTTCTGTCACTATCTGCAGAATTTTCCAGCAGAAGAGGAGAGGGATTTTTTTTACCCTTAGTTTTGGACCTCTTCCTATTTCTTGGAAGGAGTAAACCAAGTTTACTTCTTAATCACAGCAATAACACTCTGAAGTAAACCAAGTTTACTTCTTAATCACAGCAATAACACTCTGAAATTTATGGCTAAATGACTATTAAAGAAGACCCAAATGGATACTACATACCTCTTGAAAGAATTCCACAAAATTTGTACAAATTTTTTAAAGTTACTGGCTAAAGGGGTATTTTTCAAGAAGTATTTTCAGAAGAATATACCAATACAAAATTTAGCATAAGATATGGAATGGGTGAATATTTTTTTGCAGCAGCATGTTTGGCTTTGGCCTCTTCCTCTGCTTCCATCTTCCTCTGAATATGTAGTAGGACTAGAAAGGTCGTTAATAAAGCAGTATTTGATCTGACAGTTTTAACTAAGAGGATAACAAACCTAAAGGATGAGTAGAAAGCCCTTGAAACAGTCATTGCAAAACTCATAAGCAAGCCTGGAAAGACTCCAGAAAATTTAGACCATTTGAGCAGCAGACCAAGGAGATGAAGAATGTAGAAAAATGTTTTCATCTGTGAAACAAAAGCCTCCCAAGTAGAACTGAATATGAAGGAATAAACAGATGACAGACACTGTCCAGATGTCCAGGTTGCTGAGGACTGCAAGCGGGCTGAAACTCAGCTGGGAAAGCACCGGAAGACCACTGAATCTAGAGTTAAGGAAAAAAAACCTGTAAGCTATTATTTCTTGGTATTTGTTGGGAGTGCCACAGTAAGTCAGCTTCCAGAGAAAAGGCTGAAGGCAGGTGGATAGCAGAAGGTCACCATCTTAGGAAGCCCTGCTAACTGCATTGCTGTATGTCAGTGAATATACTGACAGCTCTATAAGACTTAAACAAATCAGTTTCAAGCATAATGGATTTAATGCTGTCTTCATTATAATCATAGACAGGGGAAACAGCATCAAATGGCATGCAGGCTTATTTCTGGGAATATTAAAGATTTTTAGTGCTCTTCTTTATGAAAAATAAAGCAAATCTACTCATTTGTATGGAAGTGTTGGTCATAACCTTGTATTTTCAGTCCTTAGTAAGGTATAGTCCTTTGTAAGCGTAGTAAGCTCAGAGAAAAGAGGCAGGAGAGGAATAGTATTTAAATATGTTTTTAAATACTGCAGTCGGTAAAATATATTTTTGTTTGTCCCCAGTGAATTTTTCACACCTGGGTATTCTTTAAAAATATGTATTAGTTTAATATTCCAATTCATAAAACTGTCAGGTTGAAAAAAATAACAAACCCTTCTTCTTTACTTGTGTTAAGTGTTCCACATTCTCAGCTGAAGTTACTTTTGGATGAAGGTTGAGCTCTAACCTTTTAATATAATTTCTGCTTACTTGGTGAAATGTACATATACTATCAAAGAAATAAATAGGTTAAGACATAGCTTTCTTATCAGATATTGTAATTAAAAGAGCTGCATCAAATCTTAGATATCCACTCTATTTTTATCTGTCTTACATTGTCCTTGGTACTTCTGAAGCTCAATCCAGCTGAGATCACCAGACATAAAATACTTGTTTTCCTTCCAAAGTTATGTGTCCCCCTACAGATCCTCACCAAGGCACATAAGGTAGAGAAGATACATTCCCTCTGTTACTGAATCAGTAGAAAATACAATAGTAGATGAACATACACTATATCTAATTTAGCAAGTAGCATGGCACAACAGGAGTGAAATTTGTAGAGTGAATCATTCACAGCAGAGGACCAGCAGTCCGTTTTATATATATTTGAAAGGGTTATAGCTGACTAGCTTCAGTTTGATCCTGTGAGCTATTGCCCATTAGGGGTTAGAGCTCATTAGTTGTGCTTTTACAGGACAGCAACTCTTACCAGTGCAGGGTCATCGGGAAAGAATCGAGTTAGAGCAGTCTGAAAATACTTTGAATTGAGCCAAAGCACTTTTATAAAGGGACTGCTTATCTAATATAGAAGACTAAAATGGATAAATTTATAATTGTAATTGACATTGTTCCTTAAGATCCCTGACAAACTGTATGCTGTTCCTGACATTCACAATAGCAGCACATGACAGCAGGAGAACATTAGGGCAGTTGAGCACTAAAATGCCCAGAACCAGTTGGATAACCCACTGATGGGACAGTCTCATGCCTGAAAAAAACCAGCCCTGTGAGGTGGCAGTATTTGTGTCTGCACAAATAACATCCTAGGATACAAATCTGGAACCTTCAGAAGTTGAAACCATTCAAAACAAGTACATGATGCTACCATACTTGGCAGCAACTTTCTTCAGACTTTTAGAGCTACAAATAACTTTCCCTCCTTATTTCTGCATGAAAGGAAGTGGCATAAATACAGTGTAATTTGTTCTTTGAATGCATTTATTACCTTACGTACTTGAATGGCACCTAGCAGATGGAAGTCTTATTCTGAGCAGACTCTGGGATACAGTGCTTTGATCATTTTGCTTCAGAATTTTTTTGCCCTTTATCATTCCAGTGAAATTTCACTGTATTGCAACCCAGATTTGAGGGTGCATTTTCTTTTTTCTTTTTTTTTTCCCCCTTTATTTTGTGTCGTTTTGTTCATTTTGGTATATTCTTATTTTATTTGTTTCTATGTTTGAAGAATTTAATTCACTATAGGCTGTACATACCAGCCCATCTAGGAAAAAGTTACCTATACATATAAAAACCTTATGGGATTTATGGCGGTTACAGTGATTGGTTATAGAAACCTTGACTGGAAAAACTGTTGACAAAAATTGAGCTATAAAAGCCGTGCTAATCCCACCTGATACAATCAAAGCTGATTAGTGATACTGGTTTAATTTGAAGCATCTAACTTCCCTTCTGACAGAGACAAAAACAAGATTCTCTGAAAAATTCATAATCTAACCAAATTAATCTATATTCATTTACATGGAGGAAGACACCTCAGAAAAAACAGAAAACACTTATGGATAATTTATTATAAGTAGTATCAGCCCTACTCCCATTCCACAATGCAGGTCATTTAAGCTGCTTCTGAGAGGCTGATTATACTGTGGCTTATACATAACAAGGAAGGTAAACAAGTTTGGCATAAGCCACTCAAGAGAAAGAAGGAAAAAAAAATTAAAAATAATGTTTTGCCACTCAAATAGTAACTGGATAAAATAAGTAGAAAAATTAAAAAAAACCCCAACCCTCAATTATACTGGTTAAACACTTTTAATAAAAGAGTAGGTGGCCTTTATGTATTACTGATGTTTACCGCTTGGCTAATAGTATGAAGTACAGAAAAATGTTATTGTGATGTTGATGAGATTTCTGTAGATTTCTACAGTATCAACAGGCAAAAGTTAATTCCATACAAAACAATCTATGAGCAAACAGGCTGCATATGTCTACATTAGGAGATAGTATCTTATCATGGAGGTAGCAAAGACATTAAGAGGCGGCATTAAATGGATGAGGAGAAATACTATGCGCAGGAAAAAAAAACTTACCTAAAACTATACTCATCAATAGCATTCAGTATCACAAGCTGTTCTAAGATGTGATGCATTTTTAATCATATGTTTTAGAGAGATATTCTGCTCATTAAATAAACATGAAAAAGAAACAGAAACACACAATATCTAGAAGAAACAAATATTTTCAGATTTATTATTAAACAAAACTATTAACTGCTATTCTTTGGAATGATATAATTTTTTCCTAAGCATATGAAGTAAGGCAGAAAATATTTTTAAAAACCAATTTTTTTCATTATCTTTGTCTATAAGCATGTTCCAAGCATCTATTTCTTTCACAAGAAGTCCATTCTCTTCTCTCTATCTCTTTCTTCTCTCCTTGTCTATTCCTTTAGTGTCTGCAGAAGCTATAAGAAGGTGGAATACTCTTTAGATAGAAACAGGAATTTCTACTGAGCAGGGTCAACTCAGCTAGCCCATATGGTAAAATCCACTGGACAAGATTTCTGTTCTGCTAGCAGAGTTCTGAACAGCCTGGAGCTGCTGTAATTTGTATTTTAGGCAGGAAAGATCAATGCCAGGCACAGCATCTGTTTAGAACTGAAGCTGTAGAGAGAAATCTCCTTTGGGCTGAACATTCAGACCTTAAAGTTCATAATGAATCGTCACAAAATAGCTGAAAATTTTAAGATATCCTTTGATAGAATTTATCATAGTCCCCCAGACTACTTGAAAAGAGGTTGAAGTTAGGTTGGGTTGGTCCCTTCTCCCACACAGCAAGTGACAGGACAAGAGTAAATAATCTCAGTTGTACCAGGAGAGGTTCAAATTGTCTATTAGGAACAATTTCTCCATTAAAAGGATTTCCAAGCACTAGAATAGGCTGACTAAGGAAGTGTCTGAGTCACCATTCCTGGAGGTATTTAAAGCATGTGTAGATATGGTGCTTAGGGACAAGGTTTAGCAGCGAATTTGGTAGTGCTAAGTTAATTGTTGATCTCCAAGATATTACAGGTCTTTTCTTACTAAAATTATTCCACAATTCTATGAAATCCTACCTGGTTTTCTGCCAATTGAAACCTATTATTATGGCAGCTTTTCCTATCATATCCGCTTTCCATCGCATCTGCAGGTGGTTGCTACTGCTAGGGGCAGGTGATGTTTATTAGAAAGGAGAAAATACAGCCTGCAGGACCCAAAATTTAGAGTCACTTCCCATGGCCGCTGAGGTTAAACCATCCTGAAAAACGTGGCTCTTTTTTCCTGAATATTTACAACAACAATTCTACTAAAATGTTCAGCAACTTTCCTGATAAAAGATTTCTTCTACACTCTCTCTCTCTGTGAGAATGTTGCTTTGCCATGTAAAAGCACTTGAGTGCCCTGAAGTATGGCTGTACCACAACCAATAACAAGAGCATTAATTAATAAGCTTGAGATGATTCAGGGTGGCATCCCCAAGGAAAAGAGATGTGAAAAGGGAAAAGAATCCCATAGACAAGATGCTGTTGCTAAATGCAGAAAATTTAGTTAGAGAGGGTGCTTCTTGCCCTTCTTCTCCAATGATTTGCATTAATGTATTCAGAGGGCAATTAGAAGCAAGACTTTTCCCCCAAGAAAGAATAACTGCAAGTTGCTAAGAATTAAAAAAGGACTGAAGCCAGTATATTTAGCAGTGAGAATTTCTCTAACAATAGGGCTGAAAGTAGTAAAAAACCTAAAAATCATGGTCAGTACTTGCTAGATCTCATACAAAACACTGAATACAGTTTTGGGATGCCAAGTAAAAGAAAGGCAGATCAATGGGCTTAAGTTGAAATAACAGAGGTTTGGACTTGTTTTCAAAATAATATCTAAGCAGTGGACAAAAGTTGACTGCAGAAGATATGGAATCTCTGTCCTTGGAGGTCTCAAGATCTCCATGCATCTCCTCTAACATTACAGACCTTGCTTTCAGCAGAAGGCTGGACTAAAGACTTTCTGAGATCTTTTCTGAAGACACTTGCTCTATGATCCAAGGACACATTTTAATAATTAGAAAGTCCAGGCTGGACAGCATCTGAAACTCAAATGGCTTGAAAGACCTCACAAAATAGTTCTACAAGACAGTGAAGAACATTAAAAAAAAGCATTTATTGGGTTAATGTAAGCACACTGACCTATTCTGCACTGTATAGATCTTTATCTCTTTTTCTTCTTTTTTGCTTTTCATTTTTTTTTTTTTTTTTAACAAGCAAAAGGAACAATACAGTTGCCTTTGGAATAAAACATTCAACAGCACCTGGATAGAAGATGCTATCAAGACAGGATGTTTCAGTTTATAATTCTCAAAATTCTTGTTTTATACAGTGAGACTGGAAAAAAAAGTGCTAATTCATAAATATACGTTGTTGTCATTGTTACACTGACACAAGTCAATTATGTATTAAGACAAACTATCAAAATACTTTAGAAGTCAACTACAAATTTCTGTTAGAGAGTTCGCATTGTGTTGTAAATCACTTGTTTTGTTTTTTCTATTATTGTTACTATTTTCTTACTTTTCTGTCTTATTAAACTGTCCTACATCAGTTCACACGTTTTTTTCCCTCAATTCTGCTCCATATCCCAACAGGAGGAGTTAGCGAGTGGCCATGTGGTGCTTGGTTGCTGGCTGGGATTAAAACATGGCAATATTTTATACCTATTTTCTACTGAGAGGTTGTTTTTTGTTTTTTTTTTTTTTTTAAGTCAGGGAAATGGAATTCCTGATTTCTCTACTAAAAATACAGGTGGACATTCCACAGATAGAGATATAGAACATGAAAAAAGAGAGGAAAATACATGCACATACACTGATGCTTCTGTAAGTTTCCAAAGCAAAACTTGGATAGCTTTATTTAGTGTGTGTGCATGTGTGCATGGGTGATTTTCACTACAAAACCTGTCCAAAATTCTCAGACTTATTTCAAGCAAGCAGCATAAATTTTGTAGACACATTTTCTATTAATGACTTAAATAAGTGCCAATAAAATTCATGGTTGATATTAGCAGGTCACAATACAGAAATCTGCAAAGGGAGTATAGAATACCTTAGAAATATGGGAAAAGCAAATTAATATTAAGGTACGAAAATACAGAAATTGATAGATATGAAAGGATCCAGAAATGCATTTTTGCAGAAGAGCAGAAACTAGGACAGCTGACTTCAAATGTTGAAAAGGAAGAGAAAATCAGATGCAAATTGGTAGGTATGGAAACAAAGAATGACTATTAAAGCAGATCCACATCATCAAACAAGCCTGGATGAAATGCCACTGGTAAAACTGCACTAAGAACATGCTTTTCTATTTCAGTTCATTCTTACCAGAAAATAATTGGGATCATGTAGAAAATAACTTTCTAAGAGAACAAGCGGGTTTCTTGTGAATTAAAATAAAAAACAAACCCAAAACTGTATGAAACATAAGAGCTCCACTTTAAAGTTGGAGAGGAGATGACACCTGGAAAGAAAGAAAAGGGATGACTTGTGTAGTATTTCAGAAGTTTTCAGCAAGTAAAACTTTTAGACTGGAAAGCAACATTCAAGTTACAGATAAAAAGGCACAAAAATATACAGCTGGTATAAATCCTGCATTGATAAAAAAGAGACTAGAAAGAAGTTTTTGTTCCTGTGAATGAAAACTGAGTTTGACTCAGCTGTTTTGACTATCTCACATCCTAAAGTATGCATTTATCTGTAGAGTATCTGGGGGAAA
The DNA here is from genome assembly GCF_036169615.1 of Heliangelus exortis. Classification (NCBI taxonomy): domain Eukaryota; kingdom Metazoa; phylum Chordata; class Aves; order Apodiformes; family Trochilidae; genus Heliangelus; species Heliangelus exortis. The sequence continues at coordinate 16,758,698 of NC_092425.1, read as the reverse complement.
TAACATTGAAACATATACACATATTTTAGGTCCATATATCCAAAATCGAAGTGAAGGAGTTATTAGTGTGAGGTGGTTAACAGTGTTGGCATTTAAGCAACCTTAATTGGAATTCAAATCAAATTCAATATCTCAGAAAAAGAAATACAGGATGATCAACCTTGTGGCAGCTTGTCAGGCAGCTCATTCATTACTAGATCATACTCTGGGGTGTACCAAAGCAAAGAGAAAAGTCTCTGATCATATGACAAGAAAAAAAGAAGGAAAATTGTTCCAAAGCAAATGAGAAACTCAGTTTTGCTGTGCCTGTAGTGTTCCACTGTCCTTGCTAATAAGTGAAGAGAGTCCGAAGCAAATACCAAGTAACATACATATCTCTAATTGCCATTTTCTCTGATAACATGTTTAGCTTATCTTATCTGCCATCTACAGATCATTACTGTTTGAGAGAAATGCTGATTTTTGCAAAAAACTGTCAGGATGTCAGAGGATAGCATTTCATCGTTGAACACCATTCCATAGCACGTCATGTCTCAGAATGAGGAAGGTTTTTTTTGCATTTATGCATAAACAATGTTTTATTTCCTGCAGAAGCATGGAAGAATGCTTCTAATCAGGATGTTTTTTATTGCTGTTATTTGGACAAGAAAGGTACATGCTATCATTAATAATCTAATTTTTCTTTGGAAAGTACAATTCTGATATGCCTAAAAAACTGTCACATCTGAATAAAATAATCAGGAAAAAATGCTTATTCTTCACAATTTGGAAAGCTTACTAAAATGTCCTATAAATCATCTATTTCAAACTTTATTTATTATAAGGTGTCATTTTTCATCTGTTTTATCGTTTCCTGTGAAATATACAGCACCAGTCTTGTATTTAGAAGACTTTATGATGCTATATTTTTATGACTCTGTATGTAGTAATAATTTAAAATAATTTATCAGATCTTATTTTACAGATTATATCATCAGATACCTATGATATATTGACAGAAAAGAAGATCTGATTTTGCAGCATCACTAATTTCCCTTTATTAAAATTCAGTAACAAATTTTTTTAAAGCCTCTTATTTGACTACAGTTATTTTTGAGTCAAACAACAAAAATTAGGAGGAGGTAGAATCCAGGTAGCCCTCTTCATGCATTTGATTTGTAGTAGAAACCTTAGTGATGTTATCTGATATCTTTTTTTCCACAGGGTCCTGAAGGGTAAATGGACAACTGCTTGTCAGAGGCCGTCATAACTCCTGCTACTCCTTCATCTGGAGTTAACTTCATCAGTTAATTAACATTATAAAAGCAATGGCTGTTTCCATTCTTTAGATCATGATTGTGCATGAAGAACAGCTACATTATTTCTCTTTCTTTCATTGCACTACTTTTCAGTCTTGCTTGACACAGTAAAAAGCAGAAAGATGCTCTAATGGCTAAAACCCAGAGCATTATTGGCTTTCAACTGCTGTACAAAAATAGTTCAAGGCTTGAGCTTTGGATTTGCTGTTCATTTGCTGTTGACACATAATTCATATGCATTCTCTCTTCACCTAATACCCCTGAAGAATATCTGTTTCTTCTCTCTGGAAAAGTCTTCTATTACTTTTCTCTATTTTGGAAAGCATATGGAGCTTTGAAAGGTGCATTGAAAGAACATGCACACTGATCCTACCCAAGTAATTTAATTACTTTTTCATTAGTAATTCTGGAAGCCATGGTCTACTCTACTTATGTTTTTCACCATAATGTAAATACTGAAGTGTATTTTTTACCCAATCAATAATAATAAGCAACATTCAGCATTATGAATAAACCTTAATAATCCCAATAAATAATCCCAAAGACCCACTTTTTGGTTTGCATTTAGTCACTTTATGTGGGAGTAGAACAAAGGTGTTTTATGGGAGTACATAAGTCATCCCTCTAACCTCATTCCTGACAGGTCACACGGATGTGACTTGGTTTAGTTTTTTGCTGTTTTGGACACAGCCAATATCCCATACATCTCAATGCATATCACAAAGAATTGCTCCTTATTTGTTTTGAATGACATTTTGCTTATTCATCTACTGCAAAGGAAAAATACTAGTACAGTGAGTTCAACCTTAAACCTGCCATGACACTAAACTGTCTCACCAAATTACTTCAGATGTCTGAATGCAGGTGTATATCTTTTTTCTCTGCAAAGCTGCAAGGACAGAGAGCAGCAGTAGAAAAGCCAGTGAGAGAGGTCACAGCCACTGGTGGTGACACAGTACCACTAAGTAGGAAGGCTAACACAGCAAACATTTACACCTGTGCTAGTCATAGATCTGCAGAAAGCAAATTAAAAATAGAATGAGAAAAAAAGTGAATATAACTTAAGACCCAACAGAATTAAACATTTCTGACAATAGCATGCTTGAAGGTAAAGAAAAAGTATCTCCAACTATCGAAGGAGTAGAGCTACTCAGAACTTAGATTTTTACCCTGTAGTTTTTAAACATCAGCGGGTCCCTTCACTAGAATTAAACACTAGTGTTTAATTTGGAGAGGAACTTTATTTAGTCTATGCTAAACACTAAATAAATGCACATTACACTACTGTAAGTTATTCATATTCCAAATACATTTAGGTAATTGTGACCAAAAGAGCTGTACTTCTTTCTTTTGAATTCAAGGAGACGGTAGCCACCACTTCTGTTAAGTGCTGTCTCCAGCACAAGCCAGTCATCTTTGTCCTGTCACCAATCGGCAGCAGCTATAATGCAGGCCAGCCAGAGCTACCCACTGAAGCCACTGTGAAATCAAAGCAAGAGAAAAATATAGTATAGTTTTATACACAGAACAGTTTCTACAAAATATGTTAATCTTGGAACTAACAGTGAGAGTCTGATCTCACAGATTGGAATTTGTCTCAGAGGACAATTTTCAAGTGAATAGCCCTGCCTAGGGTGGAAGATGCTACTGAACCTGGCCTGGCCAGAGCTGAGCAGAAAGAGATAAGAACTAAGAACAAATGGCTGGGTGGAGACTGCTCCCCTTTTCTGAGGGCCAGCCTGCAATGCTGGGACATCCCTCCAGGCACGATTACCTGACCAGGGTGGAGGAAGCCACTTTGACTGTACTGATGCTGATGCACCTGGCTGAGGGGGCTGGAAGGAAGGGGGAGTGGTGCCTGGAAAGAGCTAAAACCTGTATGCTGGGAGCACCCCTCCTCCAGGTGAGCTTGTTTTCAATGGCTCTGATGTTAATGGAGCAGGCCTGGCCAAAGCAGAACAGAGGTGACACCTGGAAGGAGATAATAACTGGTGAGTGGTATGGGACTGCACCCTTCTGCAGAAGCTCCCCTCCAGGCAGCCTGTCTGCAATGGCTCTGATGCTAATGACCCTGGCTTCTGTGGCAGCTGACTGGCAGCTGCCCCTTCGGAACAGAAGGAACTCAGGGGTATATATGGCTGTCCATGATGTGGCTGTTTTTTTCGTCTCTTGACCCACCTCCATCTCGCATCGGACCCTGTCCAGGATCAGCACCACACTGAAGAAACTCTGGAGGTGACTCTGACTCTCCCCCTTTCTCTTTCCTCTCCCTTTTTCTCTTTCCTCTTTCTCTCTCTCTCTCCTTCTTTTCTTTTCCTCTCTCCCTCTTAGAACTTAAAGGAGAAGATGGTTCAATCTAGGACTATCTCTAGGACAGAGATATTTAAACTGACTACTGAGAAAAGAGAAAGAATTACAAAGCTCAGGTGTAAAGACATATTTACATTTTGTGATTGCACTTTGGTTCTTGGAAGCTTTTTAAAGTATACTTTATAGCTTTTTTGACATATAATGTTGGAAAAGAAAGAACAAAAATACTACTAAAACAGCCAGATAAAGACTGGCACATTTTCCAGACCAATATCTAGTTCTCTCAGTTTTATTTCTTTGAATTAGAGGGAACAAAACAGGAAGGTCTTTATATTTGCTGTTAAAAAAGGGCCAACCATAGTATATAAAATATTCTATCACATAGTACTAAAGAAATTTCTCTCCTTCTGTTTACTGTAACGGAAAATTTTATGTATACTCAGATGTTTACACAAGCATAGCTTCTGTTAGAGTCAAGGTGAGCCATGAAGGCAAGAACTGATTTATCAGAATAAAAATAATCCACCATGCAGAAAAAAAATCAATATATACCTTTAGAGTTCCTCACAAACCAGTACAAAAGAGTGGGTTTTTTTCGTTTTTGGGTTTTTTTGGTTGTTTTTTTCTTTTAATCAATGAGGATTGTCAGCAGATTAACATTCTTGTGAGACAGTTTTCTGCATCACTGGACAGTGCTTATTTAACATACTGCATAAATAATATTTTTCTTATTCTGTTACAAAAAAAACATGTGAAAAAATTAAAGACTAGAATATTTCTCAAAACACTTTCCTGAAAAGTCATGCCAACCAGAATTTCCATTTTATGACTTGATAAATTTTCTTTTAATTCTAAGTATTAATATAAAATAACACAATGTGTATGTAAGTGGATATTACACATGGCTAATTTCCTCTTCTTTTCCAGGTTTATAACAGATGAAAAGGACACAGTTGAGAAGGCAGAAATTCTCCTTGGGCTGCATAGAATTCTTAAGTTTGGTATGCCATAAGTCTTACTTGAAATAACCTGTTAATGACTTTGTAGAGAAGAGAATTTAATAATAAGATGAAACATAAAAAGCATAAGTAATGAGCATAAGTAATTATTCTTTCTTCTAGCATGCGAAACATTCATGTCTCTTTCTTTTTCAAATGTTCACTGGCTTACCTATTTTCCAGGTAAAAAGTCTACACAATAGTTTGTTTCATGAAACACATCATTACTAAGCTTCCCCTGCAACAGAATTGCCACAGCTATACCTCCCAAGGAGCGAAACTTTGTCCATGTTTAATAGGTCTAATTACTGGGCACACAGAAAATTTAAGAGGAGTGTCATCTGATTACTAGATTCTGCTAGTTTGCTTCAGCAAACTCCACTGCTTTCTGTACAGCCAAGCAGAGATATTTAAACTGATCTAGAAGGCTCCTAAATACATTAAAAATTGCCTTAATCCATGGCATCAATAACTTTAGAATTTTTGAATAACAACTTTGGACTTAAACACCTAAAACATATTAAAAGCACCCAATTCCTTTACGAGCTTTAGCTTTCAGTCTCACCTATTGCCAATGAAATTTAGATTAAGCCAGTCAATCTCTGAAGACCTGAATAAATACTTTTAAGAATAAGGGCCTATGCAACCTTTTTAATAAGCAATAAATATGCAGCAGAGTACATATACAGTGGTCCTTCCTATTATTAAATATAGTGCTATCCTCTTCACTCTTTCATTAAGATCATTGGCCTGTCTGAGTCCAACCAGTTTTAAACGGAAAGCTTTGTTTCATTCATTCATCTTTTTATCAGTTCAGGCTTGATTAAAAAACTATCAAAACCAGAAAAATAGTGCATGTAGAAGGGTAGTTTGCATATGAAATATGTTGTTTCTATTAATTTCTTTGGAGTGTTGCAAACTTATTTGAGCTCATTATTACACATAACAGTTTAATTCAGTCCATGCAGGGTTTAGATGACATCTACCTGTGTATGATCTCAAATGAGAAAGTACTTACTTGCACAGTAAATATATGAGCATGCTCAGTCCAAAACAGCATGGCCAGGCATTTCATACTATGCATTGAGCTAGAAATGCACCAGAAGCTTCCCAAAAAGGAAATTCCACTGTTTGGAAAGGATATCTGTCAGACTTAATATGTGCCATCATTATCTTTCCTAAATAGTCTCTGTAGATTTAGTAAGGACAGTGATGTGTATCCTCTGTCATCACTCCTTCCCCATTTACTGAGTAGTTTTGACAGAATTTACAAGAAAGGTCAAATTATGTCCTCAAATGGAGTCCAAGGAATTTTCATTACCTCTGTTCATACATATATAGTGGAGAAGATTTAGGACTCAACTATTTTTCTCATTGATGACAGTGTAAGTCACAAGAGTAATGGAAAAGATAGAAGCAGCAGTACTTGAGGAAAGCTCACAGGCTAGATAATTTTCATTTTGATTTTTATAATATTTTATTTCATCTTTTTGCTCCTGATGAGTTGAGCAGGGGATAAAATAAAGTCAGCTCAAGAGCTGACACACTGAAGTTTGTTTCCTTCATATTCAAAGGTGTTTCTGGGAGAAGGTAATGTTCGATCTCAGAAACAGAAATCACATGCCTGATAGTCATCTGTTGAAGCTCTCATTTATATCTTCATAGTTCGCTTTCAAAATGCTACAACATAAATACCTACTCTTGATTTAATAATTTTGTAGAATAGTCCTGCTAAAGAAGAAACTGAATTTAAATTCGTACAGTAAAGATGAAGTTTAATTCACTAAACAGAGTAAAAGACACCAAAGACCACCGATCAAACTCTTAAACTTCACAGATCAAAAAAAGGCTAAAATGGACCAGATCATGAAAAATGTCATTGGAGACCTCAAAAGAACAAATCAGCAAAACATGAGGTTACACTTCTCATGCCTTCTAAGGCCAATCTAATGGCCCCAGGAAAAGAAGTACCCTGCTATTAAAGCGCTTTCATAAACAGCTAATTGTAACTGTACCTTGGGAGTGAAAAGTTAAGCCTCAGTTCATTTTCCAAGAATGCACAAACAATATGAAAAGAAGAAAATTTAGAATGATTTTGAAGAACAAAATATTCTCTCAATAAATTGTGGTCTAGGCTCGTTTTTGCTGTTTAAAATTAGCTGAGAAAAGCAACAGTAAATTTTGTGTAAGAAACAACCCCATAGTTGCGCATGCACCTGATGCAACTTTCTCAGCAAATAAAAGTTGTTTGTAATTGCATTTATTGTCAGCTGTAACAAATGCTACAGTTCCTTGCATAGCCCAACAGACAGACAAAAACATCAATAAATGATTAAACAAGACACTGTTATCAATCATTATATAAAGTAATTGAGAGCAATTTACTTATCTTTCATAAAAGTAAATAGGAAAAAATGCAGTGAAAATAAAAGCAGACAACAAGGGTAGTAAACACTATGAAAGAATTCAACAAAGCAGGGGGTTCACTAAAATAGGGCAATGTGACTGAGACCTGAGCTTGACAGTAATATTTAATATTCATTTCAAGAGACTCTCTAAGGAAAAAATATCTTTCTGAAATTTCTTAAGCTTCCCAATCCATGTCCTGTTTCAACTTCTAGCCCTTCGTTCTGTTTAATGTGGCTATTATTCCTTTTTAAACTCTGTTCTTGTATATTTCACTTCAGGTTAGTCACGTGATAATCTCTGGGTTGACTAAGACTACAGATCAGAATAGTTTCTAGTGACCAAAAACCACAGTTAAAGGCATTCAGATTAGGAAGAAAAAGCCATCGTATTTTCTACTGTTCCCTTTTCACCTCTACTACTCACAAGATGCCAAGTACGGAATACACACATGTCCAACCTCAGCAATTTTACCATAAAATACGTTCTTTACCAGAAGCTGCCCAAAGCTGTGTTGTCCCAAGTGAAAAAAGTGAGACATCAAAGGAATCGTCAATTCACTGCTAATGCAAAGCTAGGACTTGATGTGCCATGGTCATTTCGGGAAAGAGCATTTAAGCCCAAATCACAGAAACAGACAAACACTTAATACAGACTATTCATGTTTGATTCATTGTATTAAGAAGTGAAATTTTTTTGCTTCCCTTTTCACAATTCTGCCAAAAGCCCCCACCTGTTTTCTCCTCTATTTCACATCTTCACATCTTTTGCATAGTGGTGCAGTAGCCACTGTGCCTACTTTGGGAGTTATGGTGAAAGATGCCAAAATACTAGCACTGACAAAGGACCCACCTCTCTCCAAAGATGACATCCATGCTTCATGGCATGGAGAGCAGCTACTCCTGCAGGATTCTACATGCCTTGAATTCATACTAGCTACCAAAGAGTATACACTTTTTCACAAGTTTGGGCCTGAAAAGATTTTAAGTCCTCCTTTAATAACCTTTGTTATTCATACAAGAAGTAAGAGATCAGATTTATAGGAGGTAAAAGGTAAATACAGTCCCATTAGTGAAATTATATCTTTTTAGTTGAAGTAAAATTCATGACTGAGATCTGTATAAAATGTTAGTTTTTTCATTTTTATAGTTTTTATCAAGTACACATGTATTTTAATAACTGAACCTTTCAGTTACTTTCCTATGCTGTTAGGTAATGTAAATTTGTATTAATCTCACTGACAGTTCTTTCATATCTCTCCCTGGGGTCTATATAAAACTGTCTGAAATAAGAAGTCTTGGTTGCCAGAAAGTTTTATTCATCTTTACCTTTGTAGGATGGCTTTAGTAAAAAACACCCTCTATAGTCATGTTATCTTAATTAAGATTCAATTGTCATTTGTTTGCATTTAAACATAGTAACTACTCTGCCCTAAAAATCTTTATAAATATTATAAACACAAACTTATAACACCATTGAAGATGAATGTCAGCAATGTTTCAGTCCTGAGCAAAAGATGAAGTAGATTTCAATGCTTATTTATTCCCTAGACAAAATAAAAAAGACAATAAATTTAATTTATGAAGCATCACCTGCAGCATAGTCAAATATATAGGTCCAATGTTTTGGTTACCTGAGTTTTAGAGAAGGATTTTATATGACTGACGTAATGATTTAAATAACCTTTGGATTTTCAATTCCATAAAAATTCTCTGTGTCTCTACATATATAAATTACAGAAATTTATGATGAATCCATGGGACAACAAGTTTTTCAGGTCACTCTATTCATAATTACAACTAATTAAAGTGTGCCAAAGAATGGATAGAAATTTATCACTGCTCATTAAACCTGTAAAGACTGTGTTAATTAGATGTCAGACTCAGTAATTCATGGAAATATTTGCTGCCAGTCTAAATGTAGTGAAAAAGTAAATGCATTTGTAGCCACTGCTGCAAGGAAAGAGATAGGTATTGTTGAACTAAAAGGATTAAAATCTTTCTATACTATGAATCTCATTCTTCACCTATATGCCTTTACTTTGAAGGTGGTATGCATAAATTGTCTGTTGCTATTTTTTTAAAAAAAATGAAATACCCATTTGATGAAAAGGAAAGCAACAAAAATTTTGTAATGTTACTTTTCCAATTATTGCTTACATGCATTACCATACATTAATTTGAGTTACATAAAAATCAATATTTACTAGCAGTTATCACACTGTTGCATCTTGTGTGTTCTTACTCAAGAGCATTATATTTATGTCCTTTTATCATCCGCAGCAACCAGAAATTGCTTCCACTGTGTTCCCCAAAATTTATAACCAAAGCCTCCAATGCTTCAGCTGAGTCTTCTCACAGGACATCTCACTGAGGTCAAACAATTGAGACATTGTATATATGAGACATTGTATATATTAATTAATTTGACAGTGACTCATCAATTGAAGACATAGTTGATAAGTCAGAATGTAATAATATAAATTGCGTTCTTTACAGATGATTGGCATGTACAGATTATGATTACAACCTCATTAGTCTCTTCCTAGGGCCTTTCATCTCAGAGAAGTGTATGGTGATACCAACTAAGAATTTTCACTTGTGCTTTTCTAAAGGATTAAAAGTAAAAAAAAAACTTAGATGTCTGGAATATCAATATTACAGAGTTACAAAGTTACATTTTTAACTGAGAGCAATACAGAAGTTCTTGTACATTTAAATCATTGTTCCAAAATATATTGATATATTCTGAGTTTTATTAATTGAAATCTCTATGAACAAACTTTATTAAAAAACAAGAGACTTCTTAGTCTGTGGAAGGAGTCAGGAATTTTTTCACTTGTGTTTCCTGCTTTGAAACCTGACTCAGAGAACTATCACACAACTCTGACCCCCACCACCACTTTAGGGTCAAGATATCTCTGCCAGGCTGATGGAATACTTGTGAGATAGCCCTATGGTTTCTATAGAACCTTCCATACACTTAGATTTAATTTAAACTTTGTCTTCAAGAAATTAAGTCTCTGTTTTTTGCCTCCTAATGTGAGGAATGTCATGCTAGCCACATAATAAAGATGAGACATCATCTTTCAGTCCTTTCTCATCTGATTAGTTCAACTGTCTCAACGGGCCTGTTTAGATAAAGAGATCAGGACTTAACTATCTTGGTTAACCCCAAACCTTCATAAAGCAAGGAAGCTATATGAAAAATCCTGTTAGCTACAGGCATTTGTATATCTTCTATTCAATTAATGTCTTTGGTGAGACATGTCACTGGAGGTAGTGGGTGGACAAAATATTCCATGGTGATATTTGATTAGTAACAACACTTCGACTGAAGTATTTTTATGTTCTGAGCTTAGATGTACAAGAAAATGTCAAGACTAGACTTGTTTCCATAAAAATGATGGTAAAACAAAATCCACATGGTCCATGTCTCCAGAAGAAATTCTCAATATCTTATCAAATAAGTTTCAAGAGAAGTTACTATCGAAATGTCCATGCTTCAAACAAGTGTGAAAGATGGAACAAAAGAAAAAAAAAAAAAAGGAAAGAATACCTTTTTGGTTTCTGGAAGAAATTTTTGCAGGAAGAGAAGAGACAACATTCATGGAAAACTTGAACTTGAAATTTTCTCTGAAGGCTAATTTTTCATTCGACTTGTTACGATTTTGCTTCTGAGTCCAACAGCCAGTACCTAACACAGCCAAAAGAATAAAACAGGAATAGATTCTTTACTATTGGCTAATTATCTTACAGTGGCCCCAGTGTTGTAATTGAATTCACATGGACAGTCATGTCTACCTATGAGACAAACTACAAGACTCCCATGATACTTGTTGGTCTAACTTGTTGTTATAAATTTGATAAAACAGACAATGGGTTCTTTTGGTTATGGATATATTTTTTCGTTTATTATCTTTCTTTACTAGCTAGCAGAAAAAAACATTGTAGGTTACTTGGAACAACAAACAATTGCCATTTTTAAACATATTACGTGCTATTAAGTCTATTTTGCCTGCTCCCCCAAGCCTGGTATTCTTTATTTCCATGTTTCTTCTCATCCTTTCCTTAGTCATTTCAACAACTCTGTGACCCAAAAGTCCTCTACTAAAATCTGTGCTGTGACAGATTGGAGTAGATTTTAGCTGACTGGTTGTGAGAAGCAAAGCACCCACAGATGTCAGCTGCTGTTCTTTCAGACTTACTGAGACAATCAAATAAATTTGGAACAGCCAGTGAAAATTACTCCCAGAACACATTTAGAAAAAGGCTAGAAATAGTTTCTGTCATTTTCTGTGTGAATGCACAAGGTTCCATCACTACAGCAACAAAATCACATCACCAGTCAAATAGACAGATAGCTCTCATTCTGTCACCATCTTAGCATTTTTAAATTAATGGCTGCTTATACCAATAACAACCTCATTAAGATTCTTTCTGATGCTTTCCCCTACACCTGAACTACAAAGAATTTTGAAGTCCATGTCAATTTTTTTCTGTAACATAAAGCTATAAATTTTAAAATTTATTGTCCTCTAATCCTACTTAACTAATCCTCTACCAATTAAAATTACATACAGTAAGACAAATACAGATTGACATGGTCCAACACATGTATCCACTACTATGGAATCAAATATAAATCCTGTAAGTCATTATCTGTTCTAGCTCAATATAGATGTGATAAAAAGTGTGTCCCAAACAAACAAGGATAATTCTATATAGGGGGGTTGGGAAAGAAGCAGGCAGGGCAATCCAACACGAACGGGCAAGAAGACAGTGCAAACATACACCAGAGATTAAAATGCCAGAGGCACAAAATACTGGATATTTTTTCTTAACAGGGAACCAGAAATTAATATAAGGAGCTGACTTCTAGCAAGCTTCATTTTTCAAAGGGAAAACAGGAGGAGATATTCCTGTAAAAAATATTTAATCTTCAAAGGCAATTGAGCTAAATCCCTTAAATGACTTCCTGGAGGCATGGTTTTGTCCAGACCTCTGTATTTCTGTTACCCAAATTACAGGGTACTTGCTTTTGAATCTTCATCAGACTCTGGAAGTTATGTGGTTCAGATACTGTGTATGACTGGAATGGTGATCTGTAAACTGGTGTACCCAGGAGGTGTGGAAAAAGCCTATGCACAAGTAGCTTGCAAGTATTTAGGTGAACAGATGCATTAAGGAATCATCATTCACAGCTCAGAACAACTGGATTCCTAAGTATTATTATACAGTAAAACATACATTTGGGAAACCAAATGTATGCCAGACGAGTAATGGATAAAAGGAAGATGGCAATTAAAAACACCCCAATTAGGCTTTTTTTAATTAGACAATTAAAGAAATGCCTAAAAGTATTCAAAATTTTTTTCTTACTTTGCCTTGATGAAATTTTAAAATTTCTGCCAGTCGTCCTTTTCTTTTCAAAGCCTTCAAATCCTCTAGGTTGATGGAATTTCAGAAAAAATAAGTTTTTCAGGTTTTTTTCATATTTTTTAGTCAATAGTCTCTAAGTAATATCAAATATTTTTAAAACCTTCCGTTTTTATCAAAAGTACTTTTCAAAATGTACTTCAGTAGAATCCTCCTGCCTGAATCTGTTTGTGGTTTTTTTTTCTTTTCAGTTTAGTACTTTACAACACAGGCAAGGAAGAACTAGAATCACCTTACTTAGGCCTCTTGTAAAAGAGAAAGAGAAGGGGAAAAAAAAAGGGAAAGAGAAGCACTTGAGAGTGAGAACGTGTGTGTGAAAGGAGACAAAAGGGGTACCTGTTGACTCACTGTAGTCACCCACTGGAAGGGGACCCTGATCCTAGAAGGAAAGACTCAGGTACCTTCTTGAATGGCATACACATGCTCAAGTGGCTACTTCCTTAACAGTTCTGCTTAGCAATAATTTTTCATTATGTCATGAGAACACTTAAAGTTTATAGAGTGATTTTTAATTATTGTCTACCCAAGTTGAAAGATTTAAGTATGAATCCATTTTTCGTTAATACTAGTTTTTACTCATATGCTTCAATGCTAAAGTAACATAGCATTTTAATATAGCTGACTATACTGAAAAAAGACTATACACTCCAGGAAGCCAGTGTGACTGACAATATACATTACTAATCTGGCACGACTGACACATGAGGAGTTCCAGCATAATTTCTGGAATCAGCCTATGCCTGTACCAGATGTCCTTACCCTAGGGCTAGAGTCAGATGCCCGCCCATGTACCTAGTGTCAACCCAGGTGTTAAAAGGTATCCTGCCTGCTTTCTCACTGCCTTGGCCACAAAGTTATGGGTCACTCACAACCAAGGCTTCATATCTTCCAGCCTCATGTGGATATTTCTGGTGCTATGATGATTGGATCCCAAATTTTGTCTAGAAATTACGACCACATGGTCTGAAAAGAGGACGCAGTACTGCAAGGCAGCACAAGCTTTGCATACATAATCTGATTATAGGCACAGATAGTTTATCCAATACTTTTAAAAACAATACACCTCATTAAAAATGTCTTTACTAGACCCAGCCATAATATATAGCATTTCCAGAGAAGATGTATTCTGGCTGAGACCATAAAGACTATTAAGGCTACCAGATATGCTAAAATCTCAGATAAATATAAATCTTTAGGTTCCTCAGGATATTTCGAGGTAGAGAAAAGAACGTCCGCAAAACTTGTGTAATGCAGCCCAGATACCAGGGGTAGGAAGCCATTTAAGTTGGATGTGTTTTGTGTTTTTCTGAGTCCCTGTGGTTGTTTTGAACATTCTCCCTAAATCACATCTTTTCTAAAAACAGACTCTAAGCTGAAGGAATGAAGCTTTTCCTCACTGAAATAGTGACACTTGTACTTACGGCTACAATCAGATACCAAATGCTATTCTGCAGTAAAGATTAGAAAATCCCTGCAAGAAAGATGAAGGCTGCAGATATTTACCAAAGGCCAAGAAGGAGAAATAAGTTTTAAATAAATGTATTAAAGTACCAGACATCTTGTGTCTGAGATCTGTTTGACTCTCTCTGACATGGCCCTATACCCCCACAAAATGTTCTGCCTTTATTACATTGTACTATTTGTGAAGTAGATATAAACAGGAAGCCTAGAAGACATATGAAAAATAACTGGACATCGTACCCACACCTCTTTTACACCACCTGAAACAGTAGCTATTGCTCCTGTCTTTCACTTTAAAGAGAAATATATGCCAAGACCTGAACAATTCCAAAGCTGTGCTCTTTGTCTTTTACCATAAACCAAGGCCAATAAATATTTATACATGCTTGCAAGCTCTTTGGCTTTTTGAGCCTCCTGCAGTACAATCTCATTTTGCAACTGAATCATGGTGTGTAAATATTGAATAAATATTCCAAATGAATGAAGCCATCTGGGAAAATATTGCTTGCACTTCCTTAGAAAAAGAGGTTAAATTTAAATGGTGGGTTTTTTTTTTTTTTCTTCTTGGTGCCAACTTAAAAAGTGTTTTCTACATCTCCACTAATACTTCAAAATACTGGTGCTTCATATTTCTCAAGTTAAAAGGTTTCTTTCACTTATAGTTGTCTTTGGATGCATAAAGTGCTTTTAGCAAAACAGTAATTAGTGATATGTGGTAAACAGTTAAAGTCAAGTCATAAAATAAACAGTTGTGGAATTTAAAATATGGATTTTCATAAGATTCTGGAATCTGTTCAGCTTTCTGTTTAAACCAAAAGTGTATACAACATATTTTCATAAGCAAGGGAGCTGAAAATATTTCATTATTATACAACAAAATGGTTTCTTTTTTTTTTTTTTTTTTTTTTTTTTGTCTCTTCAAAAACTATATTGAGAGCATTCAGCAACAGTTAGGTATTGTCATTGGCAGCTGTTCAATTACTTCAAACCTATGGTGTAAAATGTCCTTTGAAAACACATAACAAGATTTTATGTATGATAAAATGTAAAACTGAAAAGTTTGTTGTCCTTTCTTTATACATCAACAAAAGCTGTGAGGAAAATGTTATTTCTAAACCAAATCTGAACCAAGTGTAAAACTGTATTGCTTCTTTAACACTAATAACTTATTTCTAAGACTACTTGTACTAGGAAATCATTAAAATTTAGTACTATGGCTATAGTGACAAGCCTTTGGACTTGCAAAAACTGCAAGTATATTTCATTAAATGATTCAAATTATGGTAGCACAGTGAAAAATGCAGTTGTATACCTAATAGAAAATATGACTTTCTGAAGTAGGGCTTTACTTTCCACACTTGATAGTTTGCTTTGCTTCTCTAAGGATATAGACTCAATTTAAGGGAGGTAGTAATCTGCTTCTGAACAGAGGCATCACATAAAACCAGGCCAAAATTAGGTTGGATCTGAGTTTTAAAGGTTATTTCTCACTTTCACAGAGTTACTAAAAAATAATCTTAAAGACTCTAAGATCCTGAAGAGCCTTTATACAATTTCTATCATACATGTCCTGGTTTATTGCTGGGTCAGTAATTAAATGAGTGACAGATACTCTCTGTTAATCCTTCTCCCTTCCCCCACCGTGAGAGGAAACAGAGAGAGAGAGAGAGAGACTTATGGGTTGTAAACTAAAACACACAATGGTAGTGATGGAAAAAGAAACTATTGAAATATATACACAGATTTTCAAATATACACAAAACCACTATTGTGTTTCCCCAGAAAAAAATGCTCACGTCACCACAAAGACTGCAGGGGAGCCATGGAAAAGTCACAGACTGGGCTCCTGGACTCAGCTGAAGGTGAGAACTGGATTCAGGAACACACAGATTCAGGATCAGGACCAGGAGCAGACAATGTATGAAGTCCTCTCCTGGTGCCAGTCATGGATGAAAAGAGCTTGGCCCTCGCATTCGTATAGATTTTATTGGAGCATTATGCGTATGAGATGGGATACTTCATTTTGGTCAATTTTTGCCACCTGTCTGCTCTGCTCCTCCTCACAGAAGGGTCTCAGGTGCGACCCTCTTAATCCCATTTGTTTTGGGAGCTTAAGATGTTTTTCAGAACCAAGTAGTAGCCTTGGTTCTGTACACCATTCTACAGCAGTAACTACAAACAGCCAGCATTAACAGTATTAGAAGCAGACACCGAATCAAAGCCATGCTGTTCATTTAATCAGGTACAGATGTTTAGAAGAGACTTAACTGAAAACTAAAATTACTAGAAAGAAAATCAGATCTGTCCTGGCTCAAACTAGGACACGTGTATCAAACCAGGACACACATTAAGTGTTTTTTCTATTTGTACATTTCAATTTCAAGATAAATGCCCACAAGAGGAGAAAAACCTCCTTTGTAAGATGTCATTGTAAGCCTGTAGTAGGAGAAAAGATATTAATTGATCTGACTGTATTCCAATATCAATTTTTGTATCTATGTGCATAAAAAATGCATGACAACTGTCATGTTTGTCTTCAGGCATTTATATTTTATTTTCCATTTTCATTTCCATTTGAGTAAAATTTCTCTGGTATACATCCTTCAAAAAGTCCAAGACATGGATCAGGTAACAAGATGGAACACAGGTGAACAATTCTGAGACCAGAAAAATAACAGGACATTCTCCATGACTCTGAAAGCTCCTCATATTTTGGACAAAAAAATAACACATGTGTAACTCTGCATGTGGCAGATTTGGTTCATATACATCATCTTTTGATTTACTGCTTTAATTGCAACCCTGAGAACCCTGTTTTAAAAACCAATAACACCATGCTAGTTAATATTACTTGCAGAAGGCTAACAGGCAATTCAGTTGAAACCTGATATTAAGATATTGGCTATTTTCCAATGTCTTTCATTATACAAGATCCAAACTTACCCACGGATATACAATCAAAATAGAAGCTTTATGGATAGTTATTCAAGCTGATGTACTCAAAACTGCTGAGAAAGATGAAACGTGAAACCTAAATAAGTGACTATATATATATGTCTGTATTCTGTGGTTTTCTCTACTGAGCAATTTATCTTCCCAAAGAACTGCTCACTAATTGTTCTATGAATTAAGAATTCAAGACTATTTGAATCAGTAGCAATAAGCCTAAGCTTGATTAAATAATAATATTCCTGGAACAGATACTGCTGACTTGCATCTTTATAGGATCACTGGGAAAATAATACTACTTCATTACTGAGAAAAATCTGTATAATGAAATTGCTGACTCTTGCTTTCTAACAGGTGTACACTTATCAGGACAGGTGGGCAACAATCCTTCAAAGATCTAATTTGTACTTTCACTAAGGAAATGAAAAATTTACATTACTTCCAGAATTAGGCTGGAGATGTAAGTCTTACCATGCCAAACAGATGACTAAGCAGCCACCATTTATCTTAATTAAATTTCATCTTAATCAAGGTACTGTCTGTGAGATTTAATGTTACTTAATACTAAGATTCTTAACATAGTTGCGTGGTTCCTTGAGGGAACATCTATCAGGAATTTATGTATAACTATAACTTAGTCCTACTGAAAAGGTAAAAAGAAAAAGCAAATCAACAGTTAATGAAAACAAACATAGCTAGTCTCTTATCTGTTGCTCAAATAATTCAAACACCCACTACAATACATTGCAAAGTTGATTTTGTCCTCAGTAATATACATATTGTGCATTTTCTTCTAAAGAAATTGCCTTTCCAAATACCTACTACTAATTAAAATTGAATTATTGCAGAATTCTTGAAAACAAAGGTCAGAATTTCATCCATCACAAAGATTTTTGTAAAACCAGGATTTAAAAATTATTTTTGAAAATCTATTCTGCATTCACATAGACCCGGTATTTAGAGACAAACCTGCCATGCATTCAGATCAGTAGGAAGCAAGGTCATGCTGGAGGAGCCCACATTTCACTCCTTTTAGAGAGTTCTCTATTTTGAATCTGTAAATGTCCTATCTTTAAGTTCAGAGCATAAGAATCTTGTGCTGACAAAAAGGGTTTTAGATGATCAGTTGATCCTTTTTCAGAAAGATGAAAACCTTTCCTTTTCTAACTTTTGTATTTTGCCTTCATTCTAGAAACCAATTTAAATTGTGGTACAGCTGTAGATACACACTTTTCAAAGGGTGGGATAACTCAGCCCCATAGAGAAGTGCCCTGCCTGGCTGCACGAGGAATCATTAAAGGGATGAAACAGCTACAGCAGGTATATAACATACATTCTTGAGCACTGTTCCTCTGAGGAGCAAGAATGGCAGGCAGACAGATCAGTGGTGTGCCTGCAATTACTCCAGAAAAGACACTTAGAGTTTAACCAGAAAAAGAGCTTTCCTTCAGAAGGAAAGGGCTGGGCCTAAACAAAACTTATAAAACCATTGCTTTGGTATCACAAACACTACTGAAAAGGCAAAATGCTTAAACAAAAGAAGACCTAAAGCTGAAACAAATACAGAATACAAAGACTAGTGCAGCTACAAGTGTTGGAATAAGGGTAAGTTTACTCTGAATTTTGGCCTGTGGCTTTCTGTCAATACTACAGTGTAGGGCTCTCCAGAACATAATCATGTTAATTAACCAGAATTTAGCCTATTTTCTTTCCAAAACTGCCTCTCTTTGAATGATGCATACGACTGAAGTAACATTAAAAGTTCATTGTATTTGCTCAGATTTGGTCCTTGACTTCCAGAAAGCAGCTAAAGCACAGAACCATCACTTCACCAATTACAATAAATAGCTGTCACTACTATTTCCCATTACGTCCAGTGCAGACACACTGCTGCAGATACAAAACCATCTCAGTGTTAATTTGAGAGCAGCTAAGGATTATTTCTAAACCAGTCACCTGCCCATACCACTCTTTTTTTTTTTCTGTTTTTTTTTTCTTTTTTCTTTTATTTCAACCACAAAGTAGTGAAATTAGTGCCTCCCATTGAATCAGCTGCTGTTTTAAAGCTTTGGAAAGAAAAGAAAGAAAGGAGAACATCCACTGCCAATTAAGAACCAGAGGAGAGGTATCAGTGCTCATTTTATAGGACTAGAAAAATTAATACAGGGATTACTGTTTCCTGGGCTTTTATTTCAAGAAGAAAAGAGAAAGGCTCAGAGGACTGCATACATCAGGAGAAACATCTATGCTGTACTGCCCTGTAACCATAGATAACTTTTTTCTCTCCATCTGCATAATGACAGCAGTGGTAATTTTTTACTATATACAAGGATACTCAAAATTGACAGAAATTGCATTTATACTAATTACAACAAAATTATTCAAATGAAAAGGGTGAAAAGAGGTCATATTTTATTACTGATTTATGAATCAAAACCCAAATTCACAGAATTATGAGTTGCAACATAGAAGTCATGTTTGCAAATTCATAATATTACACTGGGACAAAATTCTCAGTGAGCCTTCTGAATTTAGCAGTGCCAAGGACAACCTAGGTACTTTTCTGCCCTTCATTATATATTTAAATAAATCATTTTTTTTGGCACACTTGGTTGATTCATATATTAAAAGACACATCATCAATTTTCCTGAATTCTTAAGTGTTACTCTGTCCAATGAAAATATTCATTCAGAATCCAACTAAGTATTGTAGTAGTTGTAATTTTAAATGAACTATTTTTTAAATTTAATTTAAAAAAATTTTAAAGTAAGCTATTAGAGTAGTTTAATTTTATCTAATTGGAGCAACAGTAAGCGAGCCTCTGGATGTAACTCAATAATCCTGAGGCTTCAGTTGGCAGAACCTGGATTCGTCATTGGAAAGGCACACCTGGTGTTCAGCACTGTGATGTAGGTTTGTTTTTTACAGCAGGTAAACACTGTTATTTCTATAGGGGAATATAGATAAAAGAGTTTACAGGTTACATGACCTGTAATTTTTCTGAAGTCCCCATATATATTAAAGTGGAGCCAGATTTCAGCTTTTTTAGTGTTGGAGATGTTACAGACAAAGCAGAGCTATTATAACTTCAGCAGTTTTCCCCCAGAGGAGATCATCCTGTGTTACTCAGCCTGCCAGCTCATCAGTATCACTGAACTTTTATATGTAGTCCATTGGCTGGGCAAAAGCTCATGAAGAATTTAAAGAGCTAGGCCTAAGCATCTTGTATGTTGACAGAGATCACTGTATGGTAATAGCAAATAGAAGTACAAACCATCGTAGCTAAAAATAAGAGTTTATCAGGAATATTCAGCAAGTCTTTGCCTCCTTTAGATATCTTGCACTCACCCTCTGAGCTTTTGGCTGCTCCTTAAGCATCAGTAGCCTAGTGAGCATATGGATTTCTGTTCTGTTTCTGGGTATTCTGTGCTATTCTGCCAGTGTAAAGAAGTTCTCAGGGCAACGGTATCCAAGATTCCCTTTGCAAGGTAGACATGGATACAAACCAAAACATCAATCTATCAATGATAACTAATTTTCTGATTCAAAGAGTAGTGGAAGGATGCTGGAGTCAACAATTCCTAGAAACTGTTTTTTGCAGAAGTCTCTTTGAGGACTGGAGAACAAAGGTACCCTGATATCTTTAATCCATTTCCATACACATACATACTTGTTCAAACATCTATGCATATGCAAAAACACAAACATGCAAACATATGAAAATCCCAAAGTGCTTGGAAGCTAGAATTAAGAAGTAAGTTTTCTCAATACTAAATGTTGAATTTCATCATCAAAATATTAAGTGCCTGCTAATTTTATTCTCTCTTGTTAAAACAATGTACAATTAGGCTTGCATGGCAGGTTCTTTTCTGGGTAGAAATGTTGCTTATGCTTTCATTTTCTTTTCAAATCTATTTTGATGGGTAAGGAATCTCTAACTCTGCCTCAGTGTTTTTCCCCATTTTTCCAGCAGGCAGAAGTGAGTCATACAGAGCAGTAAATTCTAACCTTGTCTCTAAGCTCTGCTTTTCATTCACCAGCCTTCAACAAATCCATTAATCCTTGCCCCCAGTTTCCTTGTATCAAAGGCGGAGTTGGACTTGCTCACAATGCTTACCACAGAAAGGCATTAGTCAGACATCTTCTCTAGATGCTAGAATCAGGTTTTTTATTGCATAGAAAAGATAAAATACCAACACAGTGATCAAAATTTATAAAAACTATGCTCAGGTCCTTGGCCTAGCTTCAGTTTAAGTGGTGTAGAAATGATGTTTGGGCTTTATGGGTACTTTTCTGTAAAAAGGTGAAAAAATTGGTGACCTGCAGCTGACTTGAAACTGTCAGTCCCAAGGGCTAAAAAATCATGATTGTTTCTACAGTATCAAACAAATAAACAGGAAAAAAAAGCAAATAAAAATTCAGATCATCCCCCTCAGGCTTTTAAAAGCTCTATTGGAAGTTACACTTCAGCCTGTTCATGAACTTCAAAAAATGTCCTTGCTGCTGCTAGTCCAGTGTTACTACATATTTTTCAACTTTTACATGTAACGTGTTAAGGCCGAGCTTTCTTTTAATATTTAATAGAATGCCAAGGTTTTTTATACAGCATTGTTTCAGCTCATGGAATACAACAATTTTTAGCATGAGTATTGCTGAAACTTGCACGCTGCCTCGCCAGAGCGGACCTACGCCGGTTTTCAAATCTTCACTTGGAAAGGGTTTCAAAACCTGCAGGAGTCGTGACTGCAGCACTGCAGAGCCCTGAGGGAGATAACAACATGACTGCAGGCTCAGGCAGCTACAGGGTATAGATCTGGACTCAACTATCAGGGAACATAAAATAGCATCCAGGCAGCTGTCACTGAACTCAAGCTACACTGCAGCAAATTTTTACTGGAGATCTGGGCACTACGGGGGAATTTCTTAGGATCTTCCTCTTGCATCAGTGCTTCCCATAATTTATATTGATGCTCAAGACACAGAAAGGCAAAAAGTGCCTTTAAGTAATGAAAACTGGGAGCTTAGGTGGATTAAAAAAAAGGGAATGCATCTGGAAATCGATCTGACATGCAACTGAGCAAAACATGAAACAAGTGGAAAAATTCCATACAAAAATGCTCCACCTTGAAAATATACCCCTCAGAGTTATATTATTATACTACCCTCAGAAACATTTAATTGAAGTGTTAGACATTATTGTACATCATAATGCATTGAAAAAGAAGCAATAAAACTTGAGCAGATGATAAAAATGCAATTAGAGCCAAACTTTTGGAAGAAGATTTTTCAATGGCAAGATAATATTGTGAAGCTTTATATATATATACTTTTTTTTTTTCTTTCTAGAATCTTTAATGTCTCTTCTTCCAAAATGACAGTGAACTATTTAACCCTAAGTTATTAAAATTTGCCTAAAACAACTTCTAAGTTAAAGTTTTCTATTTTTATAGACACAATAGATGGCATACCTAAGACATTAAAAAAAAAAGGAAGGAAAAATATAGAAAATGTATTGATTAGATAAGTTTGTGCTTTGTCCTTGGAGTAAAAAATTTTGACAGCTGAAAACTAACAGTGAATTACTATTTTTTTTTTTTTTCTTCTAAATTTCACTGAATGCTCTATTTCTTCCAAAAAGAATATGAGGATGGGGTTGGTTTCCTTTTCCCCTGCTACTTGTATCAGGCCTTGCCAGACAAGGACAGGTACGTCCCTGTGGAAGACCCAAGAGGACATGAAGCACTCAAAGTCTGCCTGACAAACTTCACCGGTTAAATTCAGTGTGGGTTAGGTTACAGCTGGTAATCTACTATTTCACTTGTGGTCAAACTTGTTTAAAATCTGAACCAGTATTTAGAATATCATCTTTTTGAAGCAGAGAGCAGGTATATCTGCCCATTTAAAAGTAATTTTGAAACATTAAAGATGAAATCTTAATTTAAAGCATGTGAGACCATTTAAGAAAAAATAAAATTAGGAAAAATTTATTGAACCCAATCTGATTACCGTTTACTAATTATAGATATTTTCTTGTATGATTTAGCTTCATAAGTATACTCTCAAAAATACTTGGAACATTGTCTTGATACAATGCAAATAAAATAGGAGTCTTTGTCAATCATTTACAATGAATGGCTTAATGAGTATATCAAAGCATAGAACAATACGTCTACTTTCTTCAAGATTAAATTGTGTAGACCAGAATGAAACTCTGTTATAATTAGGGTATCACTAGGCTATGAAATCAAATAGCTAGCAGGTAGGTAGTAAAAAACTCCATTTGTTGCAGCTATTGATCCATCCTACACATATCAGCTCTACTCTAGTGTTACTGCTTTGCCAATAGAAGGCACAGACTGGCAGAAGATGAAGCTGCTGGAAAGTTCCCATTTTTGGAAGTCCAAAAAGAGCAAAAGTGCCACATCAGTCCAGATCACATATAGCAGGTAGAGCCTGTGGCCTCTTACGAAGACTCAGGGAACCCTAATCATGCTCTTATCAAACCCATGTTCCTGCTTAGTTTTTCACAAACTGGTGAGTCCATCACGCTCTCGTCACAATTTTGAAATATTTTTAAAATATGTTTCACCTGAAAGGGATTTTGAAAGAAAATTCACCTGAAATTTGAACTTGATTTTATAAGGAAAAGGAGAGAAGAAAGAAAAGAAAGGACTCAGTTTAAAAAACACTAGTAAATTCAGGCCAGTGGAAAGGCCTACTTCAGCAATATAGACTCAGAGTACTGTGTTGCAAACATAAAAATGACAGCTAGGTATTTACAGATTTATTTCTTACTGAAAATAACCAGCATCCTTAGCTTTCACACTCAGTCTACCTCAGACTACTCATGGGACTGTTTCTATCTGCCCATCCATTCGTTACTCCCCATCTCATAAATTTTATTTTTTTCATTTCAATCAATCTTGAAAGGTGGTAGTGGGAATGCAAGACTTTCAGAAACCACAAGCTGCTTACAATGCATTACATGAAGGGATAGAGGAGGCTTAATTTTGGATTGCCCAGAAGAAAAGAGTGGCCCAAGCTCAATATTATCTGTTCTCAGGTAATTTCATGACCTTTCAGTTAGTCAGTCATTAAATGTGTAGCTAATTAGATTTTGTGTATTTTAAAGCTAGCCACAGAACTCACGACCCTTACTGTGACAGTACTGAAGGATCACAAGGAGAGAGTGCATAATCACAACATTTAAAGCTGAAATGAGCTGGAAAAGTAACTTAATGGGACTAGGATAGGTTTGTGAGAGACAAAGTTAAGATTAATGCATAGGCATACAGAGAGACAAAGGACAAGGTAAGAAAAACCTGGTTTAAAAAGAACACTGTGTAGACCAATGGAGACAATATGGTATCTACACCAGCTTCCTTCAGGATTTTTTTCAGCTCACCTACATTAGTAGAAAGATTTATATCTTCAACAGAAAGTAGAAAAAATATTTTTCCTCTGAAATCCACCATAAATTCTGCTGATCTTGAAAAAGTCATACCCTACAAAGTGGCTATTTGCCACCTACGATTTTCTTTAGTCTTTAAATTTTTTAATTAAATCCTGCCACCCAGGCATATAGGATTAGAAGTAAGTTTTTTGTATTTTTATCAATGTACAAATGTACAAGATGGAATTTGCTGTGAAGTTCCCATCTTTTGTCTGTACCAAGAGAGGCACATCTTCCATTTTATGATTGTATTTCCTACCATTTGTGCCACATTGGATTCAGCTTGAAATCCAGAACTAAATGCAAGCATTATGACTTGCCCTTAAAAGATGCTTAATAGAGATGATTTCTAGAAGACAAAACTGAGAGCAAGAAATGCCTTTTTTCTTAAAAATTAAATTAATCTGAAAGTCTCCAGCAATAACCATAACTCACCTAATAAATTATAACTGAAAGAAAACTTCCTGCAATATACTCTATGAAAAAAGAAGCTTTATATATATTACTTTCCCCTTTCTTCCCCCTGTACCTGTGCCACAGATTGGAAAGCTACTTTTACACCAATGCATTTAACGTGCTCAGGAGCAACCTCAGGCACTGATGTTATCTTGGCTTCTTTTTTTTCACTCTCTCTACACCTTAAAAGAGTATTTCCAAACTGCTTTTTTGCAGTTTTTTCCTGACCAAGCAAATGGCACTCAAGAACCAGCTGCAAACCCGTGGGTCAAAACCAAGGCAAAACTGCTCCATGAATTTATCAACATGACAATCAAGATTCAGTACCTGGAACATTTCAATGTTTAATTTCCTCTTTATGTTGCCTCAATTTTAAACAGCCTGGCTTAGGTCTACATTCTCCTAAAAACACACGTTCAATTCCCAAGATGTTCAACAGTTAAACAAATACATTGAGAAATATCTTAAGTAAGCAAAACTGAGAATGGGAGAAACATCCCAAGTCCTTTTTAAGAAAAAATCAACAAAAAAAGAAGAAAACTTTCACGTCATCCTTTCATTTCCTTGGACTGCCTTAGACTAATGCTCTATAATTTAATGAAAATAAATTTCTTTAACTGTGGCCTCATCCTGTTGATTTTGTACTTTGCTATTGTACTTTCTAATGATCTTCATCACATGACAGATACCTGTCATGGTATGGGAGGCAAGAGCAGTCTTTTGTGCTTCACTGCACTGTTTCACAACAAAAAACTACCCCATGACACATCTATAATGCCAGTGGCAAGGATCACAAATGCATAAGCATTTTTCACAATGTAATATGCAAGGTCAATGAGCTTTTAATATATAGGAAAATAATCAGCACGATTCAAAGCAAAAATATCAGTCTTTGTAAATACGAATTTTCAAAATATCTACGGATAAAAGAGGTTGGAAGACATTCCATTTGTTATAGAAACTTACTGATAAATAGACAATCTTGAATATACAGTTGCACTCAAGTTACACAATATTTTTTTCAAGCCCAGATACTGTTTTGAAAAGTGCCAACTTATATAATTCAGCAGAAAAAGTTTAGGAAATTAGTAAGTAGTATCCTAATTAAATCTCATTTTCCTATAGCTGGTTAGCCTACTAGCTTTAGGAAGCTGGAGCATCAAAGAGGTAGCAAGGTTTAAAAATCATGCAGGACTTCAACTAAAGCTTTTCATAATTAAGAAATGGATTTTCCATTCAGTAGAAAAAAACCACTGACAATTTAGGTCACCCCCACTGTGATCAAGAAAATAAAAAAATAAAACATATAATGAATTAGTACTCTATATAAAGTGTTTAGGGGGTTTCAGACACCTTCTATTTCAAATCCTTCTAATATAAACTAAACAGAAAGCAATTTATTGTGGAAAAAATAGAAAGTTTTATTTTCAAAAGAGGAAAACAGATATTCAATCTTAGGAAAAAAATCCATTTCAGTAATTTTATATTTTTCAGGTTAAAAAAAAAAAATCTAATTTATCAAAGATTGTTAATATAGAGCTAAGTTATCAATATTGTTAATTTATCAAATGCTATCAAATACGTATTTTGTGTATATATAAAAATTTGAAGAAAATATCTTTTTATATAATCTAATAAACAGAAGGAAAAGACAAAATATATGATTTCATCCCTGAGTGCAACACTGTATAAAATATGCAAAGAAATGAGCACTACTTACAAATGTACAACTTACATCTCCCATAAAAAATGACTTGCAAACGCCAAAGTGATATCATACACACAATACCACTCAAATTTTCAAGATAATGATGTAGGAAAATATTATATTTAGGAAACAGTATGTCCCACCAGTTAATTTATGAATCTCCTCAGACTTCCCAAACTTGCAAACTTCTGTGTCCTTATTAGTAGTGGTATTGGCCTACCTATATACAAATCCATCATACAAAAGTTTTTGTCCCAATTCCTTACATGTTTAAATTTATATTTGTGAATTTGTTTTCCAAATATACCACTCTCAACCCTGAAAACTCTATTATTTTTAGAGCAACTCACATTATACCATGTAGCTCTTTGATATGTGTGATATTAACCACTGGGCTATGCATAAGGAATACATTACTAGATATGAGTTCTTCTACTTTTTCTGGTATAGAAGAATACACCTCAACAAGTCAAAACATGAAACAATTATATTCCCTTAAAAAAAAAAAAAAAAGCAAACAAAAAGCCAAAACCCAAAATCAAAGTTAGGTTTAAAACTCTGAAGATGATTATATACCTTCTCATCTGCAAACGCAGTGTTTTGGGTGATAGTCATGATCAAAACTTAACATTACATACAAATTCCTGCTTGGTGACCGTTACTCACACTGTCTGCTTCATGCTATCAAACACAAAAATGGAAAAGAAAAAAGAAAAAAAAAACCTGAAAGCAAAAGGAAAAGTGCTAAAGAACATATCTTCCTTTCACACACACAGATACAGAAGCAAGAGAACCTACAGTGTTTTAAAATTAATTCGAATCTCCTAAAACATCACTTTATTATATTATAACTATAAAGATTGCATTACAGAATCAGGATTCTGGCCTTAAAAATATTCTGAAAAAAATGCCATGAAACAGGAGCAATCACATTCTGATCTTCAGAAGTATTAACAAAAATATTCTGCATATATACAGTTTTTATAAAAAACCCAAACAAACAAAAAAAACCCCAAAAAACAAAGACTGTTTTGAAAAGTAGAACTGTGTCAAAGCATTGAGTCTATATCAAAATCTTCAGATTCATGCTTACTATATCCCTACTGCTTTGTTTCTTCCTATTGATGTGACTGGGTAGTACACAATGGATTTCAGAAACATTCCTGAAGAAAACAGTCCAAATTCTATGCCCACAGTGTATTTTCATGTCACCAAAGTTACACCTTTATGGTTAAGCATTTAATCAAATAAAACTGAGAAGGTTTGTAACAATATTCAAGTAAGATATAATTTTACAGTCATTTTATATGCAACATCTCTATTCCATGAGATTTGAAGAAGAATCCGCTTTCCTCACCGGCAGCAAATTAGCTATTAACTACAGCTAGCAATGCAGAGACTCTATTTTACCTATCATGTCATCAACAAAATCATCAAGTTCCGATTGCAGAATTTTTTATCACCAGCAATGATGATAGATACAACTGTAACGCTGCGTTAGCCTCAGATCCATGCTGAATTTGATAAGTGAGAAAAACCCCTGCAGGTCTGAAGTCTGAGGAAAAAAAATTACAGCATTATTCATTCTCCCTGACATACTACTGGAACAGAAACTCTTCACAGGCAGAAAGAGTAAAATAATGCTACTGCAAGTCAACACAGAATTCAAAGCAATACCAAAGGTGACATGAAAAAATGAATAAAATAATTTAGAACTTCTGTTTACTAAGTTAGACATACTACGTGCAATTTCTGTTACAACAAGGTATACAGAAGTTCAGTTTAATGCAAATACTTCAGTATTTGTTACTATTTCAACAATCTTTCTTGATGTGAAGCCACTTTGACACTAGCTCAGATTTCCTTCTCACATCAAGTGTAAGTGCTGGAGCAGTGAATATACTGTATCAGAATATGACATATTGCCATTGTTTTTTAAATGGTCATATCAATGCCACCTTTTCTAGTTTAAGATGAGATTTATAGAAGTCGGAGTTCTGAAGCATGTAGTATGTCATTAAACCTGTTGAAAGATAGTAAGGCACAATATTGAGAGGTTTTTATTAGTTGGAAAATGTCTTTCACACCTTAACAAGATTTTGAGGCCAATGGTAGCAGGCAACTATATCAACATGAGCATAACCACTTTCCTGAAACAGTCAAGAGCATCCCAAACTACTGTTATATGGCTGAAATATGGTTATACCCTTGAAGTGCATGATAAACTTCATCTTAAATATGTTTTAGCATGATTTCACTACTTTCAGGGCTCAGACTGGCATTTCTCTGTCATGCTGTGTAATGGTATGCTAGACCTAAGTCTCTATCTTATGCCGAAGGCAGATTAGTACTAATTCTGTAAGGACTAGAAGTACTTTCAATTAGGCTTATGTTCCCAAATGCTTATGTTGCTATCCAAACTAAAACAAGCATGCTTCTGAAATTTTCCTTCACCCTCTTGAACCATGATTTCAAGAATACCTTAGAATCCAACATAACTAAATGAATAATTATCTACTTGTTCTAATTTACAATACCTACCCACTTTAAAAATAATAATCACTTTCAGAAGAAATCCAGAGGCCTAGATTTAATGCTTATGTCTTCTGAGGATCAGCAAGCAGACTTCTCGATTTGTTTTTGTCTCATAATTGTTGCTTCTTGTTGACATTGTGAATCAAAGCATTCTCCTTGTTAATTTGTTCTGGTTTTTGGCTGTTCCTAGTAAAAATGTCATACATATCATAATCACTGTCTACCCAATGCAACCTGAGACTGACCTTTTCCTCCAGCTTTCAGTACCTAATTAATCTTTTGCTTCTCTTTCGTAGTTCAGCGATCCTACAGATGCCTACAGAATCCACAAAGGCAAGAACTAATTTGTCTTTATTGTTGTATGGCTCCTTTCCCTGACAGAAAGGCTTAGCAAATATATTCTTCTGTCCTCATAAACATATTATTACTGGTAGACCCAGAACACACTGAGAACTCCTCTAAGATTTATAAAATTCTATCAGGAAAATCACTGGTGTGTGTGAGTTAGGGTTAGGATTTTGTTAACCAAAGGAGGATGAAAGTACTCTAGGTCTCTTGGTTTTATTAGTATCATCTATTCTAGGGTCCAAAGGGAAGACCAAAGAATCATGTAAGGTCCATCTCATCTGTACTTGTCTTTTGAACCACAAAGAACAGCATTAATTTGGCAAAGCATTTTAAAATATGCCTTGTTATAAGAGCATAACCTCTTGCCATAACATGACAAGACATAACATAACATGACATAACCATATGTCATAACAGCTATGGTATATTAACTTCCTTTTCTTTTCCTACAGAATAGGGCTATACCGATTTGTCCACCTTTAAATAATCATTAAATGATAGATCATCCCAGAACTATGTCTCAGTTAGCCAGCTCCCCACTCCCACCACTCTTCTCTCTTCAGGGTTTATTAAGAGGCTCAAAAGCATTCTTGACAAAAACCTGTGTCAAAGCCAATGCACTAATACATCAGCTTGGATAAAATACTTCTTTTTTCCCCTTTTAAAACACATTGTCAAAAATATTTGTGTAGTTGTGCTCAAAAATATTAAGCATACAAGACCTAAGATATTAATCAAAGGAAGAGTATAATCAGTATGTATATTTACAGTAAGAGAAAAAAAAAATCACATATACCTGATGTCACTGACAAATGAATATGCTACCATGCAAGGCAGGAGTTTCAAGAAATTTACAGTTTATTATGTGACTCCATATACACTTGAGCCTATGTTGAGAATAACTTAAAGCTCAATGTTTATATTTGCAGACTCTACCAAAAAGTATTTCTGAGGGTAGAAACCTAGAGTTGTCCAAAAAGCAGTGAAGCAGAGCTCCTTAAACAGAAAGAAACTACCTTTGGTTCATTAATAGTTGAGCTACAAAGCACTGAATATCGGGAGAGTAATGTAGGGCAATGTGTTTGTTCTGATCTTGCACTTTTCCATTGGGATCTGCTATTAACCAAAGGATACAGACTAGATAATGATTCATCCAACTTGAAACAGTTGATCTTAAGTTCTTATTTTCTGAGGATTACTTTCTGAGAGCACAGCCATAAGCCAAGTCCTTAGAGACCATATATGATATTTTTTGAATAGAAAATGTTCCAGAAAATATGATCTGGAAGACAGAAAATCCACACAACTTTCCTTGTTTTCAGAATTTTGAAATATTCACACCATAATTTCCCTGTTCAACTCTCTTTATTTATTTAATTTTATTCTATAATATTAAGACCAAACCTTACAGAGTGTTTTATGCTAAGACTACATGATATATGATGCAATATGATGTCCAGGTGAAAGACATGGTATGTTAGGAAGGTGGAAAGTTGGAAAGATTCATTGTGAAAGTTGGTTTTTGATATCACTTAAGCTTTGGCCTAGAGAACCTAACATTGGTTTTTTAACTATAGGAAAGGAAAGCATTCCTTATTCTGTTTTACATACATTATTTAGCAAGCAGGAACCCAAGAATTAAAATGAAAATACCAAAAAGTAACAAAGCTGCATTTGACATGCTCTAGCTAGATACTTGAAGCTATAGGGAGTTATATAATCAGCTTTTAGGGACAACTAGAAGAATATATCAAAGGAATCACTGGGTTTCCTTTAGACATGGCAGAAAACCACTGACAAAAGTGTATTCCATCTACTGGAATCAACGATATTCAAGGGGGGGGAAAAATAAGAATAATAAAGACTGAACACCAAACCAAAAGACTACAAATTTGGAGGCAGAAATATATAGTAAAACACCATAAGTACTCTACAGTCAATGAAGGCAAACTCCTGGAGATTATGGAGTATTAGTAATGTGGTAAAGTCTGTCAGGAAAATGGTTAGATTTTATGACCTTAAAGGCCTTTTCCAACCTAAGTGGTTCTATGATCTTTTGAAAAATATTAAAAAAACAACCAAAAAACCCAATAGACAAAAATAGACCATTTTCCCACATATATGGAATCACCCCTGGTGCCTGACAGAACCAGTAACTCACCAGAAAATTCAAGACCAAGAAACAGAATTCCCAAATGTATTTACTTCTCATTCTAATACTAAAGTTGTATTTTTCAATTTGCCATCACATTCCTTCAGTATGTATTTTTAGAAGACAGAAATATTTTTTCCTTCTTTTCTCCCCATGCAGAGCTACTTAAACACATTTCACTGAAACTGACAAAAATCTTGTGGGGAAGAAAATGACATTGTCAGTTGTGAACACTGCAAAAGGTAACTATCATTAGTGAGAGTGTGGAGTGAAGAACTGCACAGAGCATAAGTATCTTTCAGAAAAATAAAACAATGTCATCTTTATGAATAAAATGGTCTCTCTTGAAGAGGATAAGAAATGCACTAAGTTCCTGAAAGTTTTCAAGAACATTTTACTTATGCCTTCACTTTTAACAAAAAACCCACAATCTCAGAATTACTGACACAGAAAACAGAGTGCTCCCTGCACTAACACCTCAGAGATTTTGCATTGTTTCAGCTGATATTTTGAACAAACTTTCTTCTGAAGTGCTTCTTTTCAAAAAGGAAGAAAGACAAACTTATTGATGTGAAGTGAAATGACAGAGATATATAAAAACTGTCTGTGACTGGTTGCTCTTGAGCTGCAGTAGGAGCACAGCACAGGATTACATCTTATAAATTTGTTTGGTGACTTGAAAGCCAGTTGCAACATTACACTTTTTTAAGGGAAATACAAATGTATTTGAGTATGAATGATCAAAAAGGAGCAGCAACTTGAAACCAAGCATTTACACAAAAACTATAACAATATACTAGAGGCACTATGCATTGAAGCTTGTGCCAGAAACACAACAGGAATGAGTTTAAAACAGAACACAATAAGAGTTAACTCAGACAAACAGATGCAGCCAGCAGTGTGCTGTACTGTGATCTCAGTTAACCAATTTAAATACTGAATAAGGACTGCTTTGACAAATTTCTTCTAGATTCCCATAAAGCTCTCACATGTCTGTCACTCTGCAGTGAGAGTTTACACACTCACATATAGCCCAAGCTGTACAGAGTTTCTCTCTGCTTTGCAATCCTACATATTCAAGGCACATGTTCTGTTCTGTTCTCTGGACCAGTTGTTTCTGAAGTGCTGAATTTTCATAGGAATAAGAGGGATAAATACTATTTTAAAACTTAAAATATCGAAGTTCCATAATTCAGCCCTCCACACTTAAAATATTCCTACACCAATAAAAATATCATATAAAAATTCATTAACATTTTAAACGGAATCAGAGAAAAAATCTCCAGATTTTATAAGGCATATCCTCCTTAATTTATTTGCTCTTCACATTCACTCACTGTGAAGTTAAAATAAATGTATGCAGACGGTTTGGGATGCCGTGTTTTCATACTATTTATTTTGACTCTGAACTTGACTTTTCTGTTCAACTTTTCCTGATGGCTTTTTTTAGAAGACACAAAGAAACAGAGAGCATGATCAGGGAGTTCCCTAAACCCTCCCTCATTTGCCATAACAGTTGCAAAAAAATTATTTTACATGTCACATAGGTCTTGTTCATCTCTGCATGCTGAGGAGGGGACCTCTACAGTTTAACCTGTGAAGAGTCAGAGCATTCAACACTAGCAGAAAAAAGGAAATAGGCTGCTCACTTCTTTCAGTAAATTTAGCATTAAGCTGTAACAGTAATGTTCCTAAAACATTTCAATAAAATAAAGATGGGGGAGCAGGGCATTTACACTGCATAAAATTATCCAAACAAAATTCACATAGCCCATAAATGCTATTAATCCTCTTTCAAAAAACCAGCCTACACTATTCAGTATCTCTAAATTATCAGGGTCTAAGTGCATCTGTTCATTTCTTGTTCATGATGAAACATAATATATGGAAATAATAGTACTACCACTTCAGACATCATTTTTCCCCAAATGTTTCTCATCCAGGAGCCAACTCTGGCCATTGTGAATGGATGGCAGTGTTCAGTGAAATACTGCTGCTAAAAGCCCTTGGCAGCTTTCTCTTTTTATCTATATTTTATTTTTATACAGGAAGCAAAAACAAAGGATTTATATATTTAAGGAAATAGAAAGACAACCTTCAGATACACTGAGTCAGAAAGTTTCTAACAAAACCTAGTGGAATTCATTTGCGCTTTCAATTGCACCAGAATGCAATGTAAACAACCATTGGAACAACACTGCCAACTTTTAATTTAAATCTGAAAATGAATAATTTATATTTTCAAACAAGGATTAGAAGTCCCATTCAATTGCAAAGTTCCAGGGGTGGCTTTAATAATTTATGTGCTTTCCAAAGGTGAATCAAATGCCCTCATGACCAAATATCAAAACAATCCAAATATTGTCTTTGTTAAAACCATGCTGTGATTGACAAAGCAAAGAGCCACTGTTGTAAATTTGAATGCATGCGCTATGGGAGACAAACAGGGGAACTCAACAAATTTCAAAGTGGATGTCTGTGTACAATTTCTACCACACAAAGAAGGGAAAAAGGAAAAATAAAATTAATTTTTAGCAGTAAAAGTGGCATATAATTTTTGCACTTTTCTAAAAGCCTGGGAATTCTACTATATTTTTTTGTGTGTGCAGAAGACCATGCCATGCCCTCCCAGCTACTGGAAATGAACTTGAAACCAAATGCTCTTAGTACTATCAGGTTATGTCTGATCATGCAGGACAAAGTCAAATATGCAAGATAAACACACTGTGAAGTACTATCACCTGTCTACAAGGAACACACTGGCTTTAGGTGACCTATTTAAACTTCAGCTGCCTCACTGGAGCTTTGGTAGATAAACTAGCTCCCTTTGCTGTAATTCACAGCCTCTGTTCTTTCCAATCCTAATAAATATTCTTCCAATATCTTTATCCTGAACACTTGTATCCTCTGCAAAAGGGCAAGAAATAGTGTGCCTGATAAAATAGGATCCACTGCTCTGGAAAACTCAGTGTGATCACAGTGTGAATGATCTATATCTTAAATTCTGAGCTATCATGAAGGTAAAATTTAATATAAGACAAAAGTCCTGTGCTGTAGACATAGCTCATAAATTAATTACATGTTCTGCATTGATTTTCACTTCCTTATGAAGAAATAGTACAGAAGATGTCTGTTTCCTTCAACCATAGGATAACACAGTCACTAGACCATTTGCAAAGAAATATTCTGTACTGGACAATGGTTTCTGGTTTTGGGAACCATAATGACAGGTTTAAGAACAGTCAAGATTCTTAATCAACCTCTGTTCACTATAGTACTGATATTAGTTATATCCCACAGGTCATCTGGACAATATATGAAAGAAAAATATTTTTTCAAGCAAACAACATAGTTTATCATATACCTACTGTAACAGGCACAAAAACTTCGGTGGGGAAAAAAAACAACCAAACAAGTGATGGTAAAGATCAAAATGACCTGAAGCCCAAATCCCAGTCCAAGTAAGACTGCTGGCAAAATTTTTGAGACTGAAGAATAGTCATCTCAAACTTGACTCTAAAGAGACAAGGGTGAAGTTTAATTTTACAAATGTTAAAATTAAAGGTGGAAAAATTAAGTTAACCAGGACAGCAACAGTAAATGAACACAGTTCAACCGAGTCTCAGTCTTTTTCTTCATAACTCTGATATAAGCAACCCTGTTACGAATCAGGAATTATTCTATTCATCCAAGTGGAGTACCCCACCATAAAGACCTTGCCTTCCAGAGAAGTAACTGGCAAAAAGCTGTCTGCTTTCCCAAGAAAATGATCTTCAAATTCTGCAAAACTTAAGTGAAAAGTAAGCCCTTGGGCGTTCAGTTCAATAGTGTGGTTGAATACTAAGTCCACCAGAAGTTGCCTGTATGTCTCTTAAAGAGCATGCTTGATCTTTGTAGAGTTCAACTCTGTCAGAACACCTACTGATAATTAACTTGGTACAGTTTTTCTTTTTAGGTTGGGATTAGAGAAAGATTTCAAGAGATATTTTATTGCCTGTGGATAGGTATACGACATTAGTTGCACCAAATAAGTAAGTCCACAATCTTCCTATTACTTCACTGTCTTTCAATTTTTCCTGATGGTTTTTCAAATGAGACTTCAGGAGAGTGCTTGATAAATTAGCTGCCAATTTCCTACTGAAGCAAGACATTCTGAAGCACTGAAACATTTACGCTTCAGAAGGAAGAAATAGGTCCCACCTGCAGCCCTCCTTTGGGGAAGAACAGACAAGATAGATGCCGGAATTGACAAAACAGAGTATTCCATCCCATATACATCATACTCAGTATAAATTTGAGGCATCACGAGGGTCAAGCCACGCTTCCAGCTTCCGGCTGCCTGCCCTTCCTTCCTTTCCTGCTTCCCTTCCTTCACCCGGCACCCTGGAAGGATCCCGTCCGTTCTTCTGCCTGTGCTCCTGATCCGTGCCAGCCCATATCTGTGTGTTCCTGCCTCCAGTTCCCAACTGCTGCCGACTCCGGGAGTCCAGCCTGGACTTTCCCAGGGCTGCCCTGCAGCCTCGGTGGTGACGTGAGAGTTATTGGGGGAAGAGGGGGGAGGAAGGGCATATCAATTTTCCTGTATATTTTTATATATTTAGTAATTTTTGCGCTTTATCATTACTGTTTCATTAAAGTTGTGTAGTTTAGTTTCCAACCCATAAGTCTCTCTCCCTTATTCTCTCTCCTTTCTTTATCAGGGAGGGGAGGGGGATTAATAGAGAGCATCTGTCATTCGGTTTAATTGCTGGACCAGTGTTAAACCGTAACACCTGACTTCTCATAAATGCAAGCACTTACAGAAAAATGCCTGAAGCTGGAAGGCAACATTTAGCCCTTAGTGGAGCTAAGAACTTTCAAATTTCATAGCACTTTACAATCCAGTGTGAAAAATATAGAACACTGTCGGAGAGGGTAAGGGAAAACTAATACAACCAATATGGTTGATAAACGAGCTTCGACTTTATTGCGCAGGAACTTTTACTTATATAGTGTTTCTGTGACCACGCCCCTGCCACCACACACCAACATAACGTATTATTGGCCACCCAGTGTATTTACCTGTAGCACTGGACGATCTAATTGGACCCTCAAACATGGGGCTGGGCACGGCAAAGGGATCACACCCCCTTACCTTTTCGGGAGCATTCTACAACATTCTACAACAGAACACAATTTGAAAAGCTGAAAATATCTAGAGTTATCTGAATCAGAGATTAATTTCTTTGTACTGTTTTGGGGTTGTTCTTTTTTACCTCTAGGTGCTATTTTGAGGACCATAGGGACATTCAGATTTTTCCCTAAAATATTTATAAAACACATTTTTTTTCCAGACTGTTGAAGAGCGAATTCCCTTAAAGCCAATACTAATGATCTCAATGATTCATCATTATACCAACAACACAAGATGATTCAGTAAAAATTATAGAATTGGGCCCTTGTGTTTTAGTAAGTGCAATTTTTATCTCAAGCTAATTTACATGAGAACAATTTGCAAACAGATATAATACACATAAAATTAAGTGTTCAACCATCAAACTCACATGATCCCACTTAAGGGATACTGCCATTACAAGCTGAGGCTGCTCCACTGTAAAAATTGTTAGCCACTGTGTTAATAGGGTCAACACCTGCTTATCTTTCCTACTACAGTGAAAATACTTAAAAAATATCCCAAGCTTTCATAAAAACAAACAAACAAAAAAGAAGTAGTAATTCACCTTGGAGATACACATTAAAAGGCAGAAATGGGAAAAAAGACTGCTGAAGAACTATTAATATTTGGTTCACATTTACAAATGTGGCCAAGAGAAAGAGTTGACCTTAAATACACGGACAGGAGTCTAAAGATCCTGGTGTTCCATATCTAATTCACAAATGCTAGAGATATGTCCATCAGTTTAGTTCTTTATACTCCTTATAAATGAAAAAGGATTTTTAAAGTGGTTGCCAACCAGTACATTTTAAATGACATTATATGTATGCATGAGTTGGTTATGCAGTTCTCAAGGAAAAATTCTGTTGGAACACTGCTTTATTCTTACTGCTTAACTAAGGTGAAATTAAAGAGAAATCCTCTCTGTAATTTTTAATTTATCACAAGCTACCTGGAACTTTTAATCTGTTGGTAACCTAGTTCACAGTTTAACACTGGCCCAGCAATTAAACCGAGTGACAGATGCTCTCTATTAATCCCCCTCCCCTCCCTGATAAAGAAAGGAGAGAGAATAAGGGAGAGAGACTTAGGGGTTGGAAACTAAACTACACAGCTTTAATGAAACAGTAATGATAAATAGGAAAAATTACTAAATATATAAAAATATACAGGAAAATTGATACCTCGTTCCTTCCCTCCTTCCCCCCTTGCCCCCCAGTAACTCTCACGTCACCACCAAGGCTGCAGGGCAGCCCTGGGAAAGTCCAGGCTGGACTCCTGGAGTCAGCAGCAGTCGGGAGCTGGAGGCAGGAACACACAGATATGGGCTGGCACGGATCAGGACCACAGGCAGATGAACGGATGGAATCCTCCCAGGATGCTGAAGCAAACAGGGACAGGGGATGGGAAGGGAAGGGAATGGAAGGGGTTTGACACTCATGATCCTTCAAATTTATACTGAGTATGATGTGTATGGGATGGAATACTTTGGTCAACTTTGGCCATTTATATTCTCCACTCCTCCCCAAAGGAGGGTTTCAGGTGTGACCTCTTTACTCCTTTTCTCATTCTGGAGGGCAAAATGTTCCTCAGAACTGAGCAGTGTCCTTGGTTCTGCATACCAGTCTCTAGCAGTAACTATAAACATGGAACGTTATCAGTCCTAGAAGCAGACACTGTCTGAGAAACTTGCTGTTAATTTCAGCAAGTGTAGCTACTTACAAGAGACTTAGCTGAAAGCAAAATTACAGTACAGAAAATTACCTTTATCCTGGCCCAAACCAGGACACCCAGATCTCTCCTAGGTCCTCATCTTACATTAACCTCAACAGCCTTTATCAGTGTTTCAAATATTTGAATTTTCAAAAACCATGAGACAAGATTTTGGATAAGAATTTTTCAGTAAAGCGTTTCAACTCTCAGATCACATGTTATCAAATGTTCCTGCTGAGGAACAAATGTAAAGTCCACTGTGCCCAGTTACAACATTGCTCCAAGATCCCAGAATTTCCAACATCACCTGAAGCAAAAAAAAGCTCTCTGTATTTCTCACTAAAGCTTATGATTCCCTTTGATCTCCTAGGGAGAGTAAGTCACCAATTTGAGGCCATTTATCGGAAAATAAAATTATATGTTGCTGACTTGCTTATAATCTGTAAATTTCCCCCTGCCTCCCCAGTCTGTCACTCTGAAAGTATTTCTCTTGACAGTCACTTTCAGAAAGGTATTTGACATCAACATGCATCTGAAATCCTCTAGGCAAAGGCTAATGCAATAAGCAAAATTCATGGATCAAGGAAGGAAATGTGCCAACTATGTCGTACACTGGTTGTTCTAGAGATCAAATCTTTTTTATATTAAACTGGCATAATGGAAATGTAACTCAGTGAAGCTACACATGATTTAAATCAGAGTGTGAGAGAGTCCCAGAAGATAAGAAAAATAAGAAATAGTCGCGGTTAGTTAAAACATACATTTCCTCCATGGAAAATGGCTTGAGGTTTGCGCTTTTGTGGGTGTTTCTTTTGTTTTTGGTTTTGTGGTGTTGTTGTTTTTTAAATTTTGTCTCTGATCATGAAAATCCAGCCAAGAACACTGCTTTCTTACAACAAAGGTTACTATTAACATTACCAGGTGGTTAGAACCGGTGTTTTTGATTGTGGACAAATTCTTCATCAATCTGCAAACCCCCATGATCCAAAGCCTGTACTATTTAAGCAACATAAATTTATTTTATCTAATGATTTGAAGCTCACTTGGGTTTACCAGAATAAAGCTCAAGAACAAACATTAGGATTGTACTTGCTGAATGCGTTCTACTTTTTGAAAAAAGAAAAGAACAGTAAGTTGCAATGCAAATATGCCACGTCTGCTGGCAACAGATAGGGTGCACCTGTCTTAAAGAGGGAAAAGGATCATTGCACAGGAGTTAAACAGTCTCTTTTGAAGAGCTTTAAATTACATCATAAGGGGGGAAAAAGGATAAAACCAGGCTTGGTGGAGACAAGCTTAAAGGCAGCATGCCAGCATTTGAGGGACAGCGTGTTAGCAAGGTCCTTTTGTCTGCTGTCTCAGAAGAGGTAGAGGAGGGAGATGTATGTGTCAGCACAGATGCAAGAGTTATTGGTGTGTCAGATACCATGGAGGTGCCTGAGAAAAATCAGGCTGTAATTAGGGCTTCTCCTCTCAGAAACATGTTTGGATCAACAGCCCAAATGAAATATACCTTCACCAATGCACTTATCATAGACAATAAACAGGAAAGGCTGGAAGCCATCGTGCAGTAGGAAATCTATGACATAGTTACCATTACAAAAAATTGGTGGGATTATTCAAATGACTGGAGTGCTGCAATAGATGGCTACAAAGTTGTCAGAAGGGCTAGGCAAGGAAGGGCAATGAGGTAGCCCTTTATGTTGGCACATGATTGTCTAGACCTTAATGATAGTAACAATAGGGTTGAGTGTTTACAGGTAAGAATCTGGGAGAAGGTCAATAAAGCAGATGTCATGGTGGCAGACTGTTATAGACCACCCAACCAAGATTAAGAAGCAGATAAAATATTCTATAAGCAGCAGGGAGAAGCTTCACAATTGCTAGCCCTTGTTCTTCTGAGGGACTTTGACTTACCAGATGTCTGATGGAAGTATATACAGCAGAGGAACAAAGAAACACTTGCGAACAAAGAAACACTTGTGGGTGATGTCACAGATGGAGACCATCTTGGGCATAATGATCACAAAATGATAGAGTATTCAGTTCTTGGAGAAGTAAGGAGGGGTGTCATCAGAACTGTCACCGTTCCTGGAGATATTTAAAAGATGTGTAGTGTGGCACTTATGGAGATTGTTTAGTGGTGGATATGGAAGTGTTAGGTCCACTGTTGGACTTGAACTTTAAGGTCTTTTCCAACCTAAAAGATTCTATGATTCTACCAGAAATCTTGCGCATCCTAGCCCTGGCTTAGCTTGCAGATATCCTCAGACCTGATAATGCAATACGTTTGCTAGCCAGGAACAGCTTCAGCATTATTGTATGGGAGCAAGATATGGAATACTTAAATTAATTTTTTTTCTGTAAATTGCCTCCAAAGACATCAAAGTTATTTTTTGAAGCAACACTGAACAACAGACCCAGCTTTAACATTGTCTCTATATTAACATTATTATCATGCCTTTAGTCAGGTGAAATACGTAAAAACAGTTCTGTGGCATAGCATATTTTTTGCTCAAATTTGTGAACTCATAATAAGGGTTGACATGAGACAGGTATTATCCACAATTGCATTGTGAATAACTGATAATGTTTTTATCAATGTTCTTTTAAGAAAAAATAGCCATTTTCTGAGAACAGAAAGACTCCTTTTTTTGGGAAAAGGAGGCTACAGTAGCTCAGGAGTGGTAAAGTCTATGACTATATAACAAAACTGTTGTTGACTGTTGCAAATCTAGGAAAATTCTATATTCTAGAATGAAATAATTTGTGTCCTGAAACTATAACATACACAAGGATGAAAATGCCATTTACAAAGACGTCACAATTTTCTTCTAAATTCCACCTAGAGAAACATAATTTCACTTTTTTTTTCAGAATGCAGTGTTAGTGAAATGCAACACTAGGAACGGGTTCAACGTGAGGAACTTAGACAGTAATCAGGAAAAATGTGAGCTGGAATATAGATATGATATTGTAGCTGTTTGCTAAAGCTGTGGATTGAACACTAGGAGGCTAAAAACTGCAGACAAAATTTGTTTAAGAGGAAATTATAAAAAGTTGAGTACACAAAAGATAGCTAAAAAATGTTTTGTGTAGTAATTTAAATAAATTTGGTTTACCTCATGAATATTGTTTAGAGATTAGTTATAGCATTTACACAGCTTAAAGGGGAAAAAAAAAAAAAAACAAAAAACCTAAGAGAAGCAAAAATTCTTGTAAAAAAGTATAGGAAATAAGAATCAACTCCTGTATGTTTAAACTGGAAAAAATGAAACGGAAATATTAAGAAGCTGTGTCAGGGGAAGTTGAGATTAGACATTAGGAAAAGGTGTCACTCAGAATGGATTCCTTAAGAAAGTGGTTACAACAACAAGTCTGTCAGACTTCCAGAAGTGTCTGGAAAACTCTCGTAGTTATATCATTTTTAGGTAGTTCTGCAAAGAGTGGGGAATTGAACTCTCTGGTCCTTATGGATACATACCATTTGGAGATAATTATACTTATATAAAATTAGGTAGATCTGTTTTATAAGGATTATTAGAATGTGGAATGAAGTGCTGTTGGCAGCAGTGTAATCAGTTCTCTGTTTGATTTATATCACACAGCTGTAGAGAAGTTCTGAATCATATACCAAAAAAAAAAATGCCTTCATGAAGACAGAGTCAAGCAATGATTCTGCCAGCTTTAAAAGGTCTGTATTTTTAAAAAATGTTTGACATGCAGTATTGTAATTTTTTATATAACCATGGCTCAGATACTGAACAACCTTTAAAATTTCTCTTCCCACATTTATAGATGACATGACTCTTCTCTGATTTTATTACTTTCTATATCTCAGCACAATCAGCAGAAAATTCATCACTTTTGTTCTGCATCATCTTAGTCTTGAAATGGCTCGAAAAGAGAGATAGTATTTTATGACACTGTTTCAAAGGAAATTAAATCCTTCAACCCACATTCTCAGCTAAAAATGTGTATCAATTTTAGATGGCTCTTATCAGTTGCTTATACAAAAGAAGAATACACTAATGAAATGAGGCAACAGAAATTCATGCTACTAGTTACTTACCTAAGAACAACAGCATATAGGATTTTCCAGCAGCTCTGAAAGTATGAAAGAACTTCAAGCACATAAGCCTTCAAGGGAACAGGCTATGGTAAAAAAATCACTGAAACTGGAGACTGACCTATTTTG
Organism: Heliangelus exortis; assembly: GCF_036169615.1. NCBI lineage: Eukaryota > Metazoa > Chordata > Aves > Apodiformes > Trochilidae > Heliangelus > Heliangelus exortis. The sequence goes on along the minus strand of NC_092425.1, from coordinate 16,716,119 downwards.
TTTAAGTTAGCCCCTTTATTAAAAAAAAAAAAAACCAAACATTTCTTTTCAAACCATGTGGGAGAAGCTGACAGTGAAGGGATTAGCATAGACCAAGAGTGGTTAATTTCTTCTTCCTTCTTACTCACTGCCACAGCTCCCCTCCTCCTGGAAGCCTCCTTTACTACACTATACATTAATCTGCAGTAACATATGCCGTTCTTCCCCCTGAAATTATTTAAGTCTCTGTAGAAGACCTGGGATTATCTGAATTGAAGCAAGTACAGAAGTCTGACCATTGTCTGTTTAATCGAACATACATGGGTGCATGGGAGGTCTGAGATATGTGTCAGAGCCCTCTTAAGAGAGCCCTCTTAAAAATTAATTCCCAAAGAATGAGTGCTTCTCCAAGATAGCATGATAACTGCCACATGATTTGAGGGTGTCTTTTCAGACAACTGTTCTCAAATTTCTCTTAAGAGTTTCTCACACTTTCCACCTAAGTTGGGCAATGTCACTGCTGATAATAACTCTGTATATAAGCAGGCAGCCTACCTCAGTGTCACGCCCCACAAGGTGGGTGCGGCACTGTCACGTCTCACAAAGTGAGCACGGATCCCCGGGTGTGGGGGCCAAACAAAACAACAGATCCCATGGAGTGGGCACGGGTAGGGCTGCCCTGGGTGGGCGTCAATGCAGGGAGATTCGGACTGGACCCCCTTGCTTTCTAAACTCCCTCAGAGAGGAGCCTGGGTGCAGCTGGGCCCAGTCCTCCTCCTCCTCCTCCTCCTCTGATTAATTTCTTTTAACAACCCATTTGGTGAGATTAAGTTTGGGAATTCTCTGCGTGGTACTCAGGAGATTTGTATAAAAGCACAGTTTTACTTAAAAGTAAGATTATAAAGCATGTGAGATTACAACTAGCGGAATTATAAATGATGGTACTTTCAAAGCAATGGGTTACAATTAAGCAAAACTTAATGAAGTTGTCAAAAGAACAAGTTACAACTAACAAAACTTAACAAAGCAATGGGGAGTAAAACAATGTTAGAAAATATGTTACTCTCATGTGCCTAGATAAGGTTAGAAACAGAGACACAGAGAGAGAGAGAGAGAGAGAAGTAAAGATAAAGAACTTATCACCACCCTTGGATCCAGCTACGATCTCAGTAGAAAGTTCGGATCCTTGGATGGTGGGTGCACATCCAGCATCTTGAGTGTGCCTCTTTTATGCCACCTGACCCCACCTTTTCAGGGGGCTTTGGCATTTCTTGCAAAGCCAGGTGTTCACTGGGCCCCTCCAGATGGGTTGACACAGCAATAACCCTTATTTCTGTGCATGTGCCCTCTCCACTGGCTTTACCCGGGGCACACACAAGATGTCACTCTGCCTCCACAGGGTGCAGCTCGCCTGCCCCTGTTCCTCATCAAATAAGGACAGTGTCCTGCCTGTCAGGGTGGCCATCAAACAGAGCTCCCCTTGCCAGGCCAGTGTTCAGCTTATGGGGATGGCCACTAAAGGAGGGGCTGCTCTTGTGAGAATAGGGCCCTGCTTATCAGGGTGCTGATGCAAATGGGGGTCTTTCCTTGAGAGAACAGAGTCCATATGGCTATGGAGTGAGGCCTCCACCTGAGTGCAATGTCCACTTTGTCAGGGCAGATGTTTTTGAGAGAAATATTCTTTTTGGGATTCAGTCACTCAGTAGATACTTAGGTCTATCTCATTATGTCATTATTTTGCACTGCTGGGCTCATAAAGACAAGCAGAGAGAAATAAACTTTGATCTGGGACAAAAAGATCCCTTGCACAGTACCAAGGCTCATAAAAACAAATATGAACACAATGTGAAAATCATGCAGTGGGGCTGAGAATGCTATCCTGCATTAGTGATGTGATTCTTCAGTAGGATGACATGAGACTAAGACAAATCCCATCTGGTGGAAGAAGGGCCTAGAAGAGGAATACTGTCTGTTGAAGCATACAGAAAGATACTGCTTTTTATTTTTATAAATCCTCCCCATGCTTTTCCACCCTAATTATAAAGGCAAGTAAAGGAACAATTTGCTATAAGATTTTCAATTCAGCATCAATACAGTATTACAGTACATTCCCATTGGTAGACTCGCCTTCCTTTACCAAAATCGCTCATATGCATGAGAGCATAGACTAAAGTACACTGGTTTTAAGCTAATTATTGTAGAAGGTTTTGATGCAATTCTGACTTTTTACAATTATCTATATATACTATATACGCTATATATAGACACTACATATTTTTTCCCAAAGGAATGCTAATATATATTCCCAAACAATTATTCATTACTAACTGAATGACATCTCTCGTGAATTTCATACTAGATGACTGCCTGCATACAATGCAATAAAATAGCATCTGCCTTAGTCATCATTTCTTCTTTGTTCATCACAGTCTTTTCAATAAGTTTCCAACTACAATGTGTTTGTATGCAATTACTTTTACACATGCCAGATAATTTTTATTGCAAATTCTGAGGAAGATCAACATTTAGTACTTATTACCATGTTCTCCGGTGATTACTGCTGAATATTGTCATTGCAGTCCAGGCTGTTGCTTCACTAGTCATTTGTTATGAACATTTCTGTTTATCTTTTTAATTACAGTGGAAATTCTGGTAATGTGGAAAACCTCACATAAGGAAAGGACAAAATGTAAAAATTGGTATTATTGTTACAGTAATTTAGTGTATATTTTTTCTTTGCATATATTTGTGTCCTTCAAGAAGGTACAGGTGCATACTGATGAGAATATTTCTTACCATTCCAGTAGAACATGATGATATATTTTTAAGTATTCAGATACCATAAACAATCTGTGATTTCTATGGACTGAAGAGCTTTAAACCCAGCGTTCTCTTGTCTCCGGAAGGGAGGATAATATCTTCAATAAAGCTTCAAAACCCTTTGCAGTTCTATGACTTCCCATGATTCACATGAGGATTGGTCAGTTAGGTCTTTGCTTGAGCGGCAACTGGAACCTACGTGGCCTATAACAACCTTTCTAGCAGATAACTTCCACATTTAAACAATGTATTGCAAGAGAAGGAAGCACTATTTTGCCATATGCGTACTGAAAAGAAAAAAACCCCTGCATTCTTTTAGACTTTTTCTGAGGCTAATTATGTGAAACAATAAGATCTCTACAATCTAGTCCTATCCTACATAAGGATACATAGGAAAGGCTGAAGCCATTATTTTTTAAATACCAGAAACACAGTTAATTCAGACCAACACTGGCTGAACACATTATTTGGCATAGTAGACCAGCAAGTCAGCCAAGTGACTAAGATGACTCTTTTCTTTGCTTCTTGTCTCCAAATCTCTTTAGCAAGCAAAGCTTGTCAGGCAAGAAACATCACAAACCCTGTGTTTGAAACAGTGCCTGATGCAAGAGGATCATGGATACATTCAAAATATGGAAGTATTACCTAAATCAATAAATAAATAGGTCGAAAAGAGTGGCTAACAGGAGAGAAGTGATCACTTACTTGGGTGAAGTAAAGGAATAAAAGCAATGGAAGGGATGAAGTAACGCACAAAAATTAGACCACACATAATAAGAAATTGCCGGGTTCTGCAGGAGTTGTCTGTGTGTAATGAAGGGAAAGAGGAAGACAAGGAGACCAATACAGGGCAGAGTATACATATTTTTCACGTCATGGCTCCTTAGGTTATTTCTGTATTTTCAATATTTTTCAATTGACTTATTTTTAAAGTTTGTATGTAATGCCTTATGCATCCTTGTATTAATAAAATAGTATCTTTATTTTATAATGGAAGAAATACATCAGGAGTTGAAAACTCAGCCATGAAACAGTATGTTCAAAGAGCTTTTTTAAAACTCACTTGGGTACAAATAAATTAATGTTTACCTTCTGCCTGCCACTTCTTTCAGTTTGTTTCCACTTCTAAACATTCAGCATACCAATAAAAGCAATCACAAACATACCACAAGGATGAAGTTCCATTGTCTGCCTATAATGAACCTTTATACATCCTTGTTATTTTAGCATGTAATTTACATAGTGTATTTAAACCAGCCTGAAAAAAAAGGAAGAAAAATTATAAAATATGCAGCACTCATAGCTTTCAAACAGAGCTGGAAAAACTTAGATGCAAGCATAACTGTGGATAGCTCATAAAAATGTCACTGCAGAGCACAAGAGTCAGAAAACAGAAAAGGCATCAGGTTGTGTAAGAGGAACTGATCAGGAACTGATCTTGCCCCTTTATTTGTTGTGAGATACCATCTGGAGTGTGTCCAGTCTGATGCTTCCCAGTACAGAAAGGGTATTGACATACTTAAGTGAGTCCAGCAGAGGACCTCAGTGAAAGAACTATGATATGCAAGAAGAGACTGAGAGAACTGGGTCTTTTCGACTTGGAAAAGAGAAGCCTCAGAAGGAACCTTGCTGCTGTCTACAAAAATAGAGAGAAGATTGATTTAGGTTCCTCTCAGAGGTGCACAGTGATAAGATGAGAAACAACAGATGCAAGCTGAAACATTTTACCTTGAGAGTTGGTTAACTATTGAAACAGATGTCCATAGAGGCTGTAAAATTTCTGTCCTTAGAGGTGTTCCAGGCTTGAGTCAACATGCCCCTAAGCAAATTCATCTAATTAGACTTGTTTTGTGCAGGTGGTTGGACTAGATGATATCTGGAGGTTTTTTCTGATCTAAATTATGGTTCTATACCTTATAGAGAGGGTTGCACTCACTGACTTACTACTAATGAGAGACGAAATGCTGATGCGTTATGAGCTTTATCTTCATTCTCTCATCTTTAAATAAAATAGACAATAGATATGCAAAATAAGCATGGCAAACTGCCAGAGAGAGAACTGTCACAGAAGTTTCCAGTTTGCTCAGCTCCTGAATCTTGTTAAACGAGGACAGCCAGAAGCAAATTATGGTCTAGAGACTAAAACAGAAGTTCAGTTTCTGTCTGGCATCCAGCTTTGGTCAGCTAATGAGATGCAACTGGACAACCAAATTGCACAACCAAAGATTGTGGACGTAGTATCTTTAAATACTCCTACATATGCTTTGTGTTTCCTATACTTTGAGCTGTACTTTTATTTCATGCCTTTGCTTGACAATGAAGTGAATACATTTTGATATATTCATGAAGTTTCTTTTTTTTTTTTCTTTGCTCTTTTAATCCTACCAAACTAAGTACGCATAGGTCACTTACATAAGTGTGTTAAAACACACAGCAAGCTGATAGCTGCCAGAATTACTAAGCACAGCTTTCTTTTTCATTGCCAGTAAGTAAGCTATTCCACGGGTCTTTTTTTTAAGGTCAGTCTGATCAAATAACCTAAAACTTCCTTGGAGAGAATAACATCTCTACTACTTTTTATCTTTTAACTGGATATGTACACCAAAAGAAAAATCAAGGTGACTGTGCATGATTACAGATTAGGAAAAAATAACCATGAGCAAATATAGTACTATTTTTCTTATGATTTTTTAATTTTTTTTTTGTTGTTGTTGTTCTTTTGTCACAAACATTATTTAAGTTAGTGTTAACCTACATTCATGTCACCCACCTAGAAGATCACAAGTTGTCTTTTAACCTTTGAAAACCTCATGGTTTTGTAATACTGACTAAGAATATTAAAAGCTCTCCCTTTCTTTCCCAGCCCTAGATTTCCATAAAACTACTCAGATTCCACTTGAAAATATTCTTCATTAAGATAACAAAAAGTGAAAAGCATGCTTACGTTTGTGTTTTCAGTAAAGCTGAATGGTATAGCCATCCATCGGAAAAGCACATCAGTGTATTTCTTAGCTCAATATGAAGAGAAAACAGTATATTAGGGACATCTAATATAACTTCTAACTGAATTTTTCTTAGAAGAAATCTCTAAATGAAATAAAAAGTAGGAGTAAAAGTGGGAAGGTGAAAGGTGAAAATAGAAGAGTAATGAAAAAAAATTAATGAATTAATATGCTGATCAGAATCAAAATCTAGTTAATATTTTTTTGCAGAGTATTAGAATTTTTATATTAATTTCCTGTCTGAGCAGAGAAAAAGAATCATAGAATACTCAATCCAATTAAACTTTATTTCAATTCCTTTAATAATTTTCCTGATGTTTGAATAAAATCAATGTTTTCTTCTGCTGGAGATTTTAATGTTACCAAATGCCTCATTTCTGTTGAGCTTGGTGATGGTCAAACTCAACACTAATTAATCTTAGTTTTGCTCTAGTCAAAGACCGGGTTTGTTTTTTGGAGGTTGATTTGTTTTTTTATATAAAAAAACAACCAAACAAAACAAACCCAAGAAAAACAGATGGTGGTGGGTTTTCTTACTGTACCGAATTCTTTGGTTCTGGACAATACTTGAGATAAAGTTTATTAGCTAAATCATCGTTGCACTGTAATTTTAATGTAGTTAAGCATAAAATTACATCTAGAGTAAAGTCAAAGGGTTCAAAGTAAGATACAAGGTTTTAGAATAGCAGAGTTTAAAGGGAAAGATTCAGCAGGCCAAGTGAAATTGTGTGTAATGAAACAGCAGAGAGCAAACAGCAAAGAGAAAGTGAAAAACAGCAAAGAAAAAGTGTGCCCAAAGGATATGGGATGTATAAAATGCAGCATTAAAATGAGGAGCTTAAGGAGACAATATGGCCCAAAGAGGGGAGATAGGGAAAAAAACCCACATACAGTAGGAAAAAACACTACAGCTGAAGACTTGGTGAAATAGACATGAAATTTTTGTGGTCATCCTAACCAACAGTTTTTGATAACATTTAAAACACTAAGTATAGAGAAATATTTGAAAGCATATGATCAGAATTGGTGATTATAATAATTAAAAAAATCCTGCAGTGTAAGAGAGACCTATCAAAAAATATAATAACAAAACTCTTTCAAGGGACTGAAGCAAGAAATTGTGAAGACCTTATTTTTTCCTGCCTATGCATATTCCTATTGCCTATTCCTATTGCCCTTTAAACAGCAGGAGATTAGCAATTAGACAGACATTTAGGACAAATTCATACAATGGAGGAGGACTTTGGTATTGAATTAGAATTGAAGCAAATAATTGTGTGAATAGCAATGTACATTTTAAATATATGATTTGTTAAAATTATGATTTGGAGTGATATACTTAAGCATAAATTTTGAGAGTATTTTTACAAAAGAAGAAAATCCTGATTAAGATATTTCATTTTAACTTCGTAGCTTTAAAGAAGTGGCAATGTTCAAATATTTTATTCAGTTCTCTGAACAGATAGAAAATGCTTTGATTTTCATTCCTCAAGATCACACATTACTTTCTTTACAATAAGTAATTGCAGTGTGGAGAAAATTACATTTTTCATCTGCACTATCCAATGGGCCCATCTTTATGTAATTATTATGTGGATGAGACAAGCAGTTTTCTTTTTCTAAGGGAGCTTCAGTACTCAGGAAGACCAGCAAATATGAGAGCAAATCTTGACCAACTGTTAACAGACACTGACATTTCTGAAATGTGTTTTGAAAAGATATTTTCTCAAATATAACTTTCTAATAATTTATTTATTTGGACAAAAGTTAGCAGAAATCAGTCCAATTTATTTTTATTTCACTTCTGGAATGTTGATAATTTTGGAAAGAAAAATATCAAGAATTATAATTTAACTGATGTGCATTTTCTGTGATAAATCAGTTCTGAAATATTAACTGCACAAATATATCACAATGCAAAAATAAATAAAATCTGTGGTCTTCATCTGAAAACTACAAAGAACATTCTGTCCATTACACCAGCATTGCCTTCCTGCTGAGAACCTCACTTTTCATGAGTTAAGAAGGAGCTTAAGGAGACAAGGCACAACATGAAGTAGAGCAAGACAGCAATGTTTAATTTTCCTTATGGAGCCACCCCTCAGAATATCAGCTTTCCAGAAAACTTTCAGGGACAAATATTTTAGGCTAATAGAGATGCACCTAGCCACAAAATTAGCTGTGAGTCTGTATGAAAATAGATTTAGACATGTTTACTAATTTGTTTCAAATAATAAGCGAAAAACTTTTCAGACAGAATAACAACAATCAAGCACTGAATCAAGTAACTGGAATTAGAAAGCTTGGTTTTTGCGGCTTCCTGATTTATACATGTTTTTCTGACCACTGGCAGAATGAGACTACTGAGCTAATTTACTTAATGTGGAAGTAAAAGGGAAAAACTCACAACAAAATCCAAGGACAGGAACTAAATAGCTAAATAGTTTGAACATTATAGTGAGTGTATCATTTAAATGTACCATCTGTTTCTGGAAAGAAATTATTGTTGTTCAAACAGCAAAGAACTTTACTAGCACTATTACTCTCTGAAGCAAAAAAAAAAAAAAAAATATACTTTTGAGGTGTTTATACTGCAAAGTAATGCAGAGAATTGCAGAGTTCCTGCCACTGTTTTTTGGCATTGCAGAATAGTTGGCTAGAATGCTACTGGCCCTTAGCTACCTAGAGCTGTCCAGAATACCTTAGAGGCGGTTCAAAAAAAACCACAAAAGACAAATATGATTTTTAGCAACACAGATCTGGGAAAGAAAGCAGTTGACAAAGAGAAAAAAAAGACAAACTAAATTTGCAGACCTCAGATCCAAACTAGTTTTATTTCAGGTGTACTACTAATTTTCAAGTTTATGCCCGTTACTTATCATTAAGCAAGTGAAAGTATTTTCAAAATGAGCCTGATCAAAGATGTGATTTCAAAGTTCGATCATTATTTGAGTTACTCATACTGCAGTTTCATATGGAAGAAAGATTTGTTTCATGTTAAAAAAACCCAACAGGTTAAGACAGTTGAAAAACATGAAGAATGTAGCTTTATGATTTGTCATTTTTCCTTCCCTGTACCAACAAGATAATGAAATGCAAGAATAGCTTAAATACAGCAGAATGCTTATTTTAAATAATTAGAACGGATGAACATTCATATCGACAACTTTTCTAGATAATCTATGCCAAATATCTTTTTAATTCTTGGCCTTCACCTGCCACGCTGGAAGTTTTTCACAGGCAAGGAAAGTCAGACAGTCCCCCATGGCTTCGTAAGAACTGGTTTGGTTATTGTCTTTTCTCTTGGTGTAAGCATCCCAGGTTGTGTCCTGTTGCACTCCTTTAAAACTTTGTGTTTCTTTATCCAAATATTTGATACCGAGAAAATACTTCAGTTAGCAGTTTTAAAGAGAGGCCTTTTACAGGACTAATTGCCCAGCACCAAAGAGTCTCAATATGAAGATGAGCACAGCATAGCTGCCCTCTTTTTTTTTATGGACTCATGGCATTTTAAAAGTTGTTTTTATGTGCAGTAGCTGGAGCATACATGGTCCTTTCATACATATGCGTGTCAATCCCAGGTTCTTTGCATTACAATTAGTACATTCCTTGCTATCATAATGTCTCAGAAAGGTCTAGGCTTCCTATACTTATCCTTTTGGATGATTTAAGAATACTTGACATACTTTCTTGTTTGCATCAAGTACAAATAATCCCCTTAGTACTGAACAGACAGTCCATATGTTTTATTCAAAAAAACTCCATTCGGATTTCAGTTTTGGTTTGAAGATCCATCCCTATATATTTTTGTAGTGCAATGAGGCAACCAGATGCCACCAATTGCCAGGCAGTGGGCATGAGCTTGTGTTAAGCCCACCTGTGCCTGATTAGGGCAGACCCCTACTGCGCATGAGCAGGACTGGGGGGGGGCAATAAAAGGTGAAACTTGAAGCACAGGCTCAGCTCACGCCTGAGCAAATGGTGAATCAGTGGCTGCACCTTCATTTATAGCATATAGGATACAGTGGGAATCTTCCACTCTCTTGGAAACAGTTATAGCCTGAGAGTCTTTTTGTTTTTAAAGCATAGACTATTTTCATACATACAGAAACTTCCCCATTCAACATGCTGAAGAATTTGTAACAGTTAAGTCTGTGGTGCTCCATTTTCCTACAGGTTTCTGGCTGCATTCAGAACTGGGACAAAACTTTGTGACCACGACCTGACCAAAACATTCCTCAATTCATGTCCTTAGGTGAAACTAGATGGCTATTCGGATATTCTGAAACTGTTACACATACATATCTTATGCAATTATTTGAGAGTAACTTTACTAATTTTTGCCTCACAGAAATATTTGTAGATACAGTGCACACTATACAGAATGCAGATGTGTTTCATAAAAGTAGCAGACATAAATCAAGTCAATACTTGTATTTTTTGTTTTGACAACCCTCAGAAAAGGCTCTTGTTCAATAGATGCTTACCTTTTCATATTACTAAAAAAACATAAGTCTGAACTTCATTAAATCATAAATCATATTTTGGGTCAAACTGTATACCAGAGGAAGGGGGGGCATCTGAAGTACCTGTACACAAAGGCGTGCAGATAGGGAAACAAATGAAAGTGACTGAAAGTCTGTGAGCAAAGTTGTGGTGTCTTTGGAATCCCAGAGGTGCAATACCATAGCATACCAACAGGAGTACTGTTAGATGAATACAGACATTTCAGGAAAAACAAACAGGGAAGATGAGAGGGCAACATAGACTCGTATTAGCAACCCAGGATATTTGCAAGTTGCATTGAACACTATTTTTGATATATGCTAACTGGATGGGTCAATAAGAGAAGTGCTTTGCTGCATCTGCTATTTGTAAGAAAAGAGAAAGTGGTTGAGGGGTGGCAGTGAAAGGTAGCCTTAGGTATGGCAGCCACAAGAAGATTGAGTTAAAAAGACTGTGGAAGTAAAGGAAGCATCAGGAAGAGAACTCTGGACTTCAGAACAGATTAGGTTTTCCTGGGGAACTGAAAAAGTCCCTGAAGATCAAAGGAGTGAATGAGAGATGATTGACCTTCAAGGCCAAATATGTGAGTAGACCTTTTGGTTGTTTTGTTCTCTTGTATTTAGCCAAGGCACAGTGAGACCTGGGTGCATGCTGCTATTTACTAAATGTGCAGATGTCTGTGCAAGTGAGCATTAAAGAAAATTAAGCAATGCTTTAAATCCTATTAGCACTTAAAGTAGGGGCCTAAACCTAAATCTTAACTACAAAGAGCTGTAATCCGGAGTCTGGAATGCTCTACGGTAAAACTATATATGGAAAGCTAAACTGTACCTGTTTCAGAAATAAATATTCCCCCCTGATGATGTAGGGATTAGCATAATTGTGTAGAATAAGAGACAAAGTTAAAGACCAGGTTTACTCTTAACCATCAAGACAGACTTGGGGGTTACAAGAATTCTGCAACTTCCTGTGATGTTGTAGGTAGGCCCACTTCAGAAACATTAACTGCATCTGTCCCTGCAAGCAAGACCAGGCAGTGTTACAGCTTGTCTGTGAACCCTGTAAACAGTACAAAATTACTCCCCAGTACAGAAGTCTGCAATCACTCCTGCACTCATTCTTCACACTCAGGAACACTAGGAAGTTAATTTAGCTGGTACATAGGGACTTCTGCTAAGAAAGTCCAGAACATAGCTCTTTTTCAACTGCACCTTGAAGTGAAGTACTGCTGGAGACTTAAACCATTTGTGACAAATATTTCTGTATTCTTAAAGCACATAAGTAAATGACTGCAGGTTTTGAAGGTTTCTCCAGAAGTTCTTTGGAAAGAGGAATGAAAACAGAAAAAATCCCTGGAGAAGTTTTCTGTGGATGAGCTTCTTCAAGGCCAAACATGTGACTCTATGGTTTTCCCAGGACCTGGGAACTGTCAGAGCTGTCCAGGTGTTTACTCTGATGGGATCCTAGACATACTGAAGGCAATGAGAGAAATACACCCAAAGCACAGACTTTATTGTTCAGTCACATTATTCCTTTATTCCCAAGTCTTAATTATTAGATCAGCGATACTGTGGTATAGAACAAAATATACTCAGAAGTCACAATTATTTTCTAGGTTTAAAAGTCTATCTTTTACTGTGACCCTTTCCCCCAAAAAAGAGCTATGGGGTTCTGCTCCCACAATCTTAAAATTTTCCAGAAACAAAAAGAAAACAAAACCCAAACACCTGATATTTAAATTCTTAAGGGGAAAAAAAAAAAAAAAAAAAAAAAAAAAAGAGTCTATGCTATAGTTACAAAGTAACTTTTAGGATTTTTAGTACTGTCAAGTCACATATGTTCTTTTCCGTTTCACTCAATCCTACTGAGATCTGAGTTGACAGAGTTTCACTTGTACATCTGCCAGAGGTATTGTTATGGCAGGCTTATCTAGAAGATACTATGTTGTACTCTGGTTGCCTGCCTTATACATTGATCTCATGTTGCTTTAAGGAGAACATAAAGCTGATCACTGAATGGAAAGGAATTAAAAAAAAAAAAAAAAAAGGCATTTTACTTTGATCCTCAGTTAGCTATTATTATAACCTTAACTTCTGATTGTGTTGTCCAATTTAGAGACCAAACTACACTGATGCTCATATGTTGCATAGGTTCCACCCATGGAGCTGGAAGCTTTGAGATACAAGAAAGCCCATGAGACAGGGAATTACATTGCTTACTTTTCATCCACAAAACAGAGATTCATCACCCAAGATTAATGCCGTTTGACTAAAGTCTGATAGCAGGTGTGAAGAAAACATGAAAAGAGAAACAAGGAGGTGAAAATTATTCTTTTCCAATAAAAATTTGTTGCAGTTTAATTTATTGCCTGAAAATACTCATGCTAGAAGGAACCATGAACAAAAACATTATCTCAATCCCCGCTAAAGAACTCATTGAAGAATTAATGACTTAGACCTCATTACTTGATTAATTATTCTCAGTGGGGAGTGGAAAGTCATATCCTAGTTTAGATCTAGTTTTTTTGTCAGTTAGTCCTTTGAGAAAAAAAAAAAAAAAAAAAAAAAATCAGTCAGACTGCATGGAGCAGCATGTATCTGATTATTGTTTATTCCTCACTAATTCAGAGCACTGTTAATTCTTAGTTTGAATCCCTCCCCCCTTTTATCCTGACTCCACAGAAAACTTGCTCCATTCAAGTTTTGATGTTGGCATATGAGTCATTATCCAATGAATATACCAAGACATTAAAAAGAAGGCAACAATATTTGATGGCAAAACATCAACTAGAGCACATTTCTGCTGTCAAGCGAATGACTAGGGACTAGAACTTCCAAGTCTTATGCAAAACTTTAAAATAATTTATTCCTTAATTACAAAGGAAAAAGAAACTAAAACAAAGGCAAATTTGTGGCTGAAAAGGCCTTTCTCCCTATCCTATAATGAAGAAATAAAAGAAATTAAACACAGGTGAATTAGGATGTCTGAAGTAGGAAGAAGGAGAAATTTTAGTAAAGATGAAAAATAGAAGAGGGAGACAGAGGGCGATTTGCACAGCATCTGGCTGACATCAGGAGGGATGTTCATCAAATACTAGAGTTGTCTCATTTATTCCATGAACATGCCTTAGAGCTAAAGCAAGGAATCCAGTCATTTGAATGCTGATCACAACACTCTCTTCTACTTTCAAACTTCACTTTTATGTGTCTGATGTGCATCCTTGAAAAATTTTTTTCTGAACTCTAAGATTTAATTATTCAAATTCTTCTATAGCTAACTCACTGGAAAGGAAGCATTTTTAATGATCATTTTTAATGATCTGAATGGTAGGAAAAACCTTTTGTTTACAAGAGATGTGAAGATGGCTGCAAAATTTGAACCACTTCATACTATGGCTATTCAACCTATCATTTTAACCAAGTCTAGCATATCAGACAATTTCATTCTTCTGAGAGCCATCCATTTTTACCCTTTTTTAATCTCCATCATCCACTGGTTTAGAGTTTCCTGTATCCTTCTGGTGAGTAGCAAGGGCTTCAAAAGTAGTATATACATTGTGAGAGCCAACATAAAATTTATGGGGTTTCTCCCTGCCCCCATATCCAGGAAAGATTCCAAAAATTCTCCAAACTCAGTCCTTAACAGGACAAGATTTTTTTGCAACTCACAAGTTGCAAAAATATAGTAGTCTATAATATTTCAGATGTTTGGTTGTATCTGAAACATCTGGATGTAGTTGGAAGATCAAACACTCTACAGAAAACTCATAGTGAAGTAGTACCAGGTGAGGCCATCTCAAACAGCTAAACAGCTACAATAGGAACTGATATAATTTGCACACATAGCATTATGTTAGGTGCCTATCTGTAGATGGATAAATTTAGATGTCTTAATTCCAAACACCAAATGAATAGGTGGCCATAGATTTATTGGATAATTTAAGAGGTTCACCAGCTGAGTTGAGAATAGTTTGTAAATTCCAGAAAGAAATGTCAGAAACACAGCTCAGTCTTGTGATTCATATGAGAATACTTATGGTCTGTGAAGTGCTTCAACAACACTGCTGCTATGCCTGAAGGCAGGCTGAAGAGAGGCATGAACAGCAGCATGCAAGACCATTACAAAAAAATAAACTACAAAGGCAAGACACACACATGTAATGTTTGGAACTTGCTCCATATCACAACAGCTTTGTAACAGAAAGATTGGAAAATGTGAAAAAGTGAAAGTGGAGCATCAGAAAGTAGCATGGAATGTCTTTCTTTTCAGAAAGATATGCTTTCTGAGGAATTTGACAGCATAATGACAGGTGAAACATTTGCTTAAAACATGTACAAGGGAATGTACTTTGGAGATGTAATGTAGATAAATTTAAAATAGAAAAAATTGCCTCTTGATTCAGCAGTCCTCTGGCTCCCCAGCTTAGTTTACTCTGTTAAAATGTGTCAAACGTAAAATCCACAAAAGCTGGCTTGTGGATTCTGTTTACACTGTTTAAAATGTATCAAACTTATTTCCATCAGCAAAATCTCCTCAACAGACCCCCCTCCTTTGTCAGGACTACAACAAAATGCTAATAAGCTGCCAGGCACCTAATGCAAATACAAGAATTCCAGGCAAGCTGAATACAAAGGGAAGACCTGATGTTACCAATTTGCAACCTCTGACAATAAAGAAGGAACTTTTTACTATATAAGAAGTCAGAAGAAAAAGGGAAAAATCAGAGGCAAGAGAAAGAGAGAAGAAGCAAGGAGTGGCACACCAAAACCCTTAAGAGATGCAGACAGAAGTGGATCGAAGCAAAGTCAGGAGCATCCCCAAAGTCAGCTCTTCTTTGGAGGGTAAAAAAAAAAAATCTTTAATCATTCCCTTTCTTTTTAAATAGGCCTTTTCCCAGGGTGATTAATTTGTTTAAAAAACCTGTTCTGACTGTTTGTCTCCCACTCTTTATTCCTTCGTAAGACTCCTGTCAAAAGTGGTGTCATTTTTCCCTGAAAAAAACTGCTGTAATTCGTTCAAACCATAAACCTGGTTATTTTGTGATTCACAGGAAGTGCATGCACAGTGGCTACTATTTCCTCACAATCAAAATACAAAATATTAATAGTTACAGACTGTGACAGAAGGGAACATATTATCCCACCTGTAGACAGATTTGTTGATAACTAATTCAAAGCCTTTTCACAAGAGATTCAGATGTCCTTTGTGGACACAACAGAGAAGCTTCTTCGTTTGAGTAGACTGAAGTAAGTCTTGAGAACAACACAGTAAGTTATCAATGTAACCTGAAATAGACATCCCAACAAAAGCCAGCCTTGAAAATCACTTTCTTGTTACCTAAGTCCATGCTAGACCACACTGCAAAGAAAAAACCCTTCTAACAGAAGAAATTGGTGAAACTGCATACTCCTCTGTACACTGGAGAAGAGTTTCTGCCACCACAGATGCAACTTGTTTTCTGTTCATCTGAAAGGAAGGAAAGGATGAATACTATCCAGATGATAATTGGGTGCCATATCTCTATGGACTCTATTTCTTTGGTCTTTTCTTGCCTTTTTTTTTTTTTTTTTTTTTTTTTTTTTGGCATAAAAACATAGCACCAAAGTACATAATGTTACTGTACATTGCAGACCATGGCAAAGTGTTTTTTTATTGCTCACTAATGGGAGTAACCTTGTCCATGAACAAAGTATTCAAAGAATCATTTCTTTCAAATTTCTGTTTGGAATGAAGTTGTTGGGTTTTCTTGTTTTTTGGGGTTTGTTTTGGTTTTTTGATTGTTTTTTTCTGACTTATGGGGAATTTAAGTTCTCTTATAACTAGCAACAAAACACCTGTGAATTTCCTAGGCATACAGTTATTCAGTTTACATAACTTTTTTACTTTAAAATAGCCATGGTGTGCTAAATGACCCTTGAATTTACCATAGCACAGAACAAAAATATTAGTTCTCGGTAAGAAGACAAGAGGGAAGGAGAGATGTGATATTTTCATTTGCCTGGAGCCATGTGATCATATTCCATTATAAATCTATTGTCAGTTCCACTGATCAATAACTATTAGCAGTTAGCACCACCAATGGTTGATACTAAAGGGCATATCAACTCACAGAAGTCATCCAACCTCCTCTTTCTCCCATCCTCCATTCCAAAGAGTTAATGCTCTAGAGGAGCATCACTCCCTTTTCTGTAACAAGACAAACCTCTTTTAGGGCACGGCGCTCCATGGTCCAACCAGGTGTTCCAGGAGAAACTCACGAATAGTGCTCTGAGTCCAATGCTCTCAGGGCTGAGCAGCCTGAATCGGTGCTACTGCTCCAAAAGTGGCCTCCCCTCTGGCTTCCTCAGGTGTGAGCTTTATTGGCCCCCTAATCCTGCTCATGCGCAGTAGGGGCCCACCCTAATCAGGCACAGGTGGGCTTAACACAAGCTCATGCCCACTACCTGGCAATTAGTGCCACCTGGTTGTCTCATTTCACTACACTTTTCCCTTTCTCAATTTATGTTTTAGTACTAACTTTGCTTTACTGCTGTCTTACACACATGTATCTTCCTGAGTAATTCACCAACTTATCCATTTTTCCATGGCAATTTCTAAAACATAAGATCTGTAACTATTTAAATACTTCTGCTTTTCTACAAAGAAGATCACAAGGTAGAAACAAGAAGAGAAACTCATCATACAGCAAAGTTAGCTTTACATCTATAAGCAGCCAAACAACCTTCAAGGGTAGGTACAAACCCCACATTTTAATAATTCCAGGGAGAAGTGTCTTAGGTTTCTACACACGTATCTATTTGTCTGTACATTCATCTAACTAGTTTTGATACTATGTTTTTTGCCAAGTCCACATGAGCAACATAGTTCACTGCTGCTTTAGCTTATGCCAACATGAGTAACACAGTTAGGCTTGCACATTTCTGCATTAATGATAATATGTATTTACCACATTGTGAAAGAAAGACATTAGTTGGTTGAACTTCAGTTTCAGAGCTAATACATTTATTCATAGCTCATAACACTCTGGATTTTAGGAAGCTAATTCGCAGAAAGGAACAAGGCATCCATCCTGAGAGTTGAAAATATTAATGCTGTACAATTTAACCTAGAATAAAACTTGAATTCTTCTTTCATTTATTCAAGTGCTTGTAAGCCAACAATGAAACAATACAGAAATTGATTATAATCTCTGGTTTTGTTTGAATGCAGGCATATTTCTCTATTCAAATGCTATTTTATGAAAACAAATGCCTTCTGTAGTTTCAAAATTCAGATCAGGTCTCTAAAATTCAAAGCCTTATACCTGTCCATAAAAAAAAAATCTATATGGTACACACTATTTTGTTTTCAATGTTGTTTATGGTTTTCTATTGTTATTTGATCTCAATAGTAATCTTTTGAAAAAGCACAGAATTATTTTTAATTTTCTTTTAAACAAAGTTGCTAGAAACAAGAAACATCAAAACACATTGTACAAACATAGAATTTTCTTCAAATCTAGTGGATTGGGAATCTATTCTTCATATCATGCCCAAGAAGGAAGCCAAAACACAAACACACTGCATTATTTTTGGACAAAGCAATACTACAATCGTTTTAAGGAAACAGCAGCTCTCAGTATCCTTTCATAGTTCACTTCTAAATACACAACCATGCCCTAGATAAGTTTACCTGATTTAATAGAGCAGTTGATATCTTAGTATCCTTAAGAAATATACCAACCAGCCCTTCAAGTCTTCAGCTATGTAACATTCATTCACAGAGTATTTTATGACCAAAATACATTTTTTTTTTAAATTAAATTCCTTGGCTTTGCATTCCAGTGCTCTTACTTCGTTAACGAATCTTCACCATATCCTGGGTGGGCACATACTCTCTGTATGGAATTCCATCCAAGATCAGAGTACTGACTAACTAGGATCTGCATTGTGGACTACCAAAAAAGGTTTCTAAATTTATACTGTACATCTGCAGCCACACTTGTTCCCTTCTTCTGTTGTTTTCTACCTGAAGGACAACACTAGGTGCATTGGCAGCTTACAGCACTGTCAAGAGGCAAGAAGGCATCACAGCAATAAAGATCAAAACCCTGTGTTTTTGAGTCACAATGAAGAACCAGAAAAAAAACCTCAATTAAAATTGTATTTTTATCACCTTTAATTAGCAGCATGTTCTTCCACACCCCTGCACAGCATGTCTTGTTCCATATCTGCTTGCAGTACTACTTTAACTTTTAGCTTATTTATTCAATCTAAGGACAGTTTGCATCAAGCCAGCAAATGACTAGCTAATGGCACACTTGTTAGTGCCTTCTGTCACACATGTTCAATTTAATAATCTTCTATGAATCAGTCAGCTGCAGAACATGTACTGACTGCTGATCTAATGCAGATAAGGCAACAACCTAGATGAACTAATGAGTAAATCCTTGGAAGAAAACACAAGCTTAATATTTCTCCAGCGTGACAAAGAAATTCAAAATCAGAAACATTTTAAAGTAATTACTATCTGATAGTCTACTTCAAACAAATACAATTTCTGCCAGGTTACCTATGCACCACTGTTCTCACTTCTGCTTCTCTTCTCACACAGAACAGCTTCAAATCATCTATACAAAGCAAGATACTTAATGGTGTCTTTAATCAGAGGTTAAAATAGACAAAACTAGGGGTTTCTTTTGAGTGTCTTAAAACAATTCCATTTTTAGTTTTTGCACTCTATGTTTTATTACACTATATCTCATCAACAGCAATCTACTCAATTCAGGGAATTCCAAGAGTTACCTATTTACTACCCTTCTTTTCCCATTCACCACAAGGAATTTTAGTTGAGGTCAATAGCAAAGAACTGCAATGCAATGTTACCAACAGGTAAGCAGTATGACTACCTCTTATTTCAAAGGATTTAGTTTTCCCTCCCGCTGAGAATCTGAAAGGACCCCAAGCATTATCATTCACTGTAGCAAGACAAACCTCTTTTAGGGCACAGCGCTCCAAGGTCCAACCAGGTGTTCCAGGAGAAACTCACAAATAGTGCTCTGAGTCCAATGCTCTCAGGGCTGAGCAGCCTGAATCGGTGCTACTGCTCCAAAAGTGGCCTCCCCTCTGGCTTCCCCAGGTGTGAGCTTTATTGGCCCCCTAATCCTGCTCATGCGCAGTAGGGGCCCGCCCTAATCAGGCACAGGTGGGCTTAACACAAGCTCATGCCCACTACCTGGCAATTAGTGCCACCTGGTTGCCTCATTTCACTACAATTCACTTTTTCTTATTGCTTCGTTTTGTTCTTCTAACTACATTTTCATTCATCTTAGATGCTTAAAGTTCAGACTCTTCTTACCATTTCACTTGTTTCTAACTTTCAAGATCAAATGGAAAAAAATCATGCACTCTGTCTCATAAGAATTTATATTCCAATCTAAAGAATTATTTCCTTTTATCTGTGGGGGTCACATGTGCCTAACCTTTCTTTCCCACTATACTAGTTAACCACAAAATTAGGCCCCTCAGGCCAACACCTGCACATTCACTTCAGGAAAAACAAATGGAAATTGTCTTGTCCTTTGAGCACAGCATATTTATCTACCAGATATGTTGGAAAAAAACCAATTGATTCAAGGACATGGCAGTATAAAATGCTTTTATTGGTAGAAATGTATGTACTTTACAATAAAATACTATCAGTATTTTAAGTGAGGATAGGTAGAGTCTTCAAATATAATATAGTCAGCACTTGTTCTAAACTTCAAGAAGAAAAAGGGGAAAAAAAAGAATATAGATTGAATAGAAAAGGAAGAAGTTAAGATTAATAAGGTAAAAATTAGCCTGGATTGAAACACTGTACATCAATCAAGTGCACCCTCAATCAGTTTGCAGACAATACTGAACTGGGAAGGAGTGTTGATCGGCCTGAGGGTAGGAAGGCTCCACAGTAGGACCTGGCCAGGCTGGATCCATAGACCGAGGTCAGTTATATGAGATCCAACAAAGACAAGTGTGGAGTCCTGCATTTGGGCTACAACAACCCCTTGTACTGCTACAGGCTCAGGGAAGAATGGCTGGAAAGCAGTATGGCAGAGGAAAAAGACCTCTTCCCCTCTACTCAGCCCTGGTGAGGCCACACCTTGAGATTGAGGTGCTGGAGCAGGTCCAGAGAAGAGCAAGGAGGCTGTGAAGGGATCCAGCACAAGCCCTGTGAGGAAGGGCTGAGGGAGTTGGGGCTGTTCAGTCTGGAGAAGAGGAGGCTCAGGGGAGACCTCATCACTCTCTACACTCTACACACTCCCTGAAAGGAGGTTGGAGCCAGGGGGGGGTCGGTCTCTTCTATCAGGCAGTTATCAGGAAGACAAGAGGGAATGGACTTAAGCTCTGCCAGGGGAGGTTTAGGTTGGATATTAGGAAAAAATACTTTACAGAGAGGGTGATCAGGCATTGGAATGGGCTGCCCAGGGAGGTGGTGCATTCTATGTCCCTGGATGGTTTTAAGAGACTGATGTGGCACTCAGTGCCATGGTCTGGTAACCATGGCAGAAGTGGGTCAAGGGTTGGACTTGATTATCCCAGAGGTCCTTTCCAACCCATCTGTATCTGTGCTTCCTTGTGATTCTATGACCTGGGGATGGTGATCAGCAGTCTGCTGAAAATAAGGCAGCAGTGTGCCCAGGTGGCCAGCAGCATCCTAGATTGTATCAGAAACAGTGTGGCCAGCAGGAGTACAGAACAGGTTGTTCTCCTGTGCTCAGCACTGTCGAGGATGCACCTCAAATACATTGTTCAGGTTTGGGCCCCTCACTACAAGAAGGACATTTTGGTGCTTGAGCAAGTCAAGAGAAAGGCAGCAAAACTGGAAGTGTCTGGAGAACAGCTTTATGAGGAGTGTCTGACAAAATGGTTTGTTTAGCCTGGAGAAAAGGAGGCCAAGGGAAGATGTTATTGCTCTACAACTGCCAGAACAGAGGCTGAAGTCCAGTAGAGTTTGGTCTTTTCTTCTTAGTAAGAAACAATGGGACAAGAGGAAATGGCCTCAAGTTACACCAGAAGAGGTTTAAACTGGATATGAGAAGAAACTTCTTCATTGAAAGAGTAATTAAACACTAGAACAGGATGCCCAGGGAGGGTTGAATCATCATCCCCAAAGGTATTTCAAAAGACATTTAGATATAGTGTTTGGGAACATGGTTTAGTGGTGAACTTGGTAGATTTAAGTTAGAAGTATTTTCCAATCAGAATGATATTATGATTCTGCAGTTTCCATTTACCTGGTTATTCATGGCAAGACAGTTTTGTCTTTCACCTTCTCTCTTTTCAGACAGGATTAAAACCAGAAGTCCCCAGACCACCATGAGCCAGATTGCGGTGCTCAGAGAGTGAATGTCAGCTCAGCTATTTAAGATGCAACTAGTCTGGTTTAGCAGCTCAACTATCATGGGTAGATTAAGAATATTCCCTTTTTCATTTGAATGATTTTGGTATCAATTAAGCTCTCTTGCAACCTCCTTTCAAAGTCTGAAATGCAATTTTACTGAGCCTTAATATCTTCACATTCAGAGCGAAATTGTCAAAGGATTACAGTCACACCAACACACATAGAGATGCCATCTTGCTACAGCACAGTTAAATGTAGTTATTGTAAAAAGATGTTTTAGGTACATGTACACTTTATCTAAAGGGAAATAAAACTAATAATGGAGGCTAACTGCTTATTTAGAAAGAGAAAAATTCTGTCCAAGCCAGTGTTCCCCTTTCCCTATGGGTTTTGAGTTTTGAAATGGACTATTCTATTAGGGAAGAAAAATAATAGTTTTTAAAAGTATATTACAGATATTTCTCAAACAGGTAGAACACTGCTAATAATAGAATAATAAAATTACCACAGACCTAAGTTTCTCCACTGATCTTTCAGCCATTATTACAACACTAGTTCTCAGGAGAATAAAATGGATGAGCTAAATAGAAGAAGAAAAAGCCATTTACCAGAATTACTACCATTAGATTAATTACTTTAAAAAGTAACCTAACAGAGTGATTTAGAAAGCAACATACAATGAATATGCTGCAGAGTTGAAAGCAGACAAAAGCCAGTCTTTACATTTACAAATAATGTTGTTGAAGTCACGTATTTCTACATCCAGCACAAGTAAAAATCTGTATTGTTATGCTTTTCTACATCAGTACCTCTAAAAGCTCTCTTTTGTCTTTCTAGACCCATCTCAAATTTCCTCATATTTCATAAACCATGACAGCAACATAAAAGGGATCTTTGAAAAGTGAGCACCTTTTCTGGCACTTGCTCACAAGACAGAAATCTTTAAAAATGGAGCCAAAACCCACAGAGCTAGTCCAACATTTATTTCAAATAGACTGGTAATAAAGACTTCTAACCTTGACTGACAGCTTAAGCCAGGCTATCTAATATTAAAAGAATCTGTTGGATTCTGGATGTTTTTTACTATTAGAAACATCTGATTTAGTTTTATTAATTACATAAAATCATGCAGAATTACATTGATGAACTTATTATAGTATATGGAAAAACAATTATGTCAGAAATCAAAATTCATAAGAACTATAAAATACATATTAATTTCTTTTGTGTCTTAAGGATTACTCTAAAGAGGTGAATTTTATGCTTGAGTTTTTACATATATTAAAAGTCATTCAAAATAAATCAGTCAGAAAATCAGTTTTTTAAAAAAAACCTATAGTTGTTTTTCATAAGAAAAGTAGAACAATAAAATTAATGTTTACCATTTTAAAAGATAATTAAATGCACAACTCACACAAAGTTCATGACACTTACCTGTCTTGGGTCTTTGGCAACTAAGATCAAACCACAGAAACATTTTAAAATGCTGTCCTGGCTCTCCTAAGCTGACAAGAAAAAAATTGTAATGGACAAAAAAGCCGTAATGTTCAAAAAGAAAGAAAAAAAAAATCCCAAAACAGACAAACAAAGAAGCAAACAAAAAAAAAAAAACCCCACCACCACCAAAAAAATAACCCCAAAGAAACACCAGAAGACTGAGAGATGGTAGGCCAAATGATGTCACAGGAGAAAATTCATTAACAAAGATTTCAACTTCTTCCTATGCAAGTCAAAGTATCATCTGAGTCACTGCTGCAAGATATTTCTTAGCTAAAGTGATAATGGCAGAAGCAATAGGTGTTCTTAAGGACTTTGACTGATATAGCAGAATGTGTTAGCTCCCCACATCTCTCAGATGAGTAACTGTAAATGGCAGAACCTGTAATCTCATGCAAAAAACCCCAAGGTGTGGAATAGTATTGAAAAAAGTTCAGAGATGGAATGTAACAGTGACTGTGGGGATAGACAACAAAAAGGTAAGGTCTCCTTAGACTAGAAACAGCTGAGGACAGGCGGACATGGACATTTCTTATTCCTAAAAACCAGACAGAAATCACTTGTTCACTAGGGTTTTTTCCAATACAATCCAAGACCATCAAGCTAAAGGAAATTAGACATTCTAAACCAGCAAAAGCCAGTTGCTTGTTATGCAAAACATAGTAAACTTGTAGGACTTGCTGCCTAAAGATACTGTGACTAATTGATGTCTACATAGGGTCAGCAAGACACTCAACAAAAATGAGCTAAGGGTTATGAAATGCACATAGATGTGTATGTTTCTAGAAGACCTCCATAGCTGAAATAGCTGGAGGCTGGGCAATTATTGCTTTTTTTTTCCTCACTCCTTTAAAAAACATTTCCTTACACCATCCGACCTAGGCAGCATACAGCATTAGTTTAGGTTTTTATTGTGGCATGCAGAGCTGTCCTTTGACTGCTGTTAGTAAAATGCATCATTTTTTAATAATGAAAATGTGTGTGTTCTTGCTAGGAGCTCTGTATTTTTTATGACAAAATGCTATAGGGAGTGTTGATGGATGCTTACAGAATATTTCCATCACTACACCTATGGTTCCCAGGAGTGTGTTAGAGTTCTGAGAGCCATCAGACTGAAACAGATCCAGACTGCTTAGAAAGCTCAAGTACACCTCCCAGACAAGACCTTTAATACTCTAAACAAACATGCGAATACAAATTTTTCTTATAAAAAGCTTATTCTCCTTTTGTTCTCCCATCTTTGCTCACTTATTTTTAAATCTTACCTCCCCTTTACTCACTTCTACTTTGTCCCATGATATCTTTTTTTTCTTTTATCTTTTCCTCTATGCTGTATTCAAAAGTTCCCTAGTTCTTCCTCTGTCTTCAGGGACCAGGAAAAATTTCAAACTAAACAGCTAGATAGAACAAGAGCACTAAGCCTGGGCAGATTTTACTCTTGAGTGTTTAGCAGCTTATCAAATCTGCAGAGAACAATTTGGACAGAAAAGCTGAAAATCTACTAGAACCCCAGTGCAATAGTAAATAGATTGCATTAAGAAAAATATAGACTTATCCAGCATAATTTAATTTGAAAAAAATAAATCAGATATAGATAATCTTCAGAGGAAAAGCCCTGAAGCAACTAGATCAGCCTCACCATCTGTTACTAATGAATTTGGTGCTACATGTTGGATTTTGAGTGGAAAATCAAGAACAGGAATCATCTAAACTTATATTCTACTCTTTCTGGTATTTAGTGATGTGCAAAGTGAAAAGGCAGAGAAAAACTGGTCTTTAGACTATAGAAAATGTATATATGCTATATGCTGCATCTTTTATCACTATATCTCTGTGAACATGGAAAAAAAAAAACCCAAAAACCAAACCAAACCAAACCAAACAAACAAAAAAACCCAGCCAGAAAAAGAAAAGAAAAAGAGCTTTCAGTTTACAAGCAGTAAGTCTGTTAATATGATATCACAGCTGAGTAACTTTAAGTACCTTACTTAAAGTCTGAGGTCCCTTTTAACTGACATTCATAGTCTTTCATATCTAGGTTGTCTGACATTGGTAAAATAAAAGAATAAAAGTCAAAAATAGCATCACTGCAAAGAGTTTAAGAATTAACAGAAGCAGAAAGTACTTCAGGTTGGATTTAAAGTACCCACAGCATGGTAAACTAGGAATGTTAGGCAAGTTTCTCAAAACTATTTGAACATATAAAACTTTCAAGCTTGTGTTGTAACCCCGCTCCTAGGACTTGGTTGGCAGCCAAGTATAAAGCAAGTAGGAAAAGTCTAAGCTCAGTTTTAAAGACAACTAATCAACAAATCAAGCTTATGAGTGAAGCCTTATTTCTGGACTTTCCTCAAAGATCTGGAAAACTTAAAGCAAAAAAAGTATTGCTGCCAGTAGTTATGATTGCAATGAAAAATGCAAGCAGTGATAATGAACCAATACAGAAATATATGCATGTTTGCCACCTTTATTCTATTTTTGGCCTCTTCCCTGCCTTATCTTTTTATATGAGAGTCTCAAAGTACTAAATATCAGACCTATAAACCTCCTTCAATACAACCTGAAAAAGTAAATTAATTTGCTAGCAGCAAACTTTTCAATAACCTTGGTGCTGGCATGAAATTATGTTTTCTAAATCAATTTTTAAAACCATATAATACTTTCCTACCTTCCTCTAGTCTTTTATGCAATGTTCTGGAGCATCAGCATTTATTTCTCCAGCTTTTTCACCTATATTCTCAATGTCTCAGAAGGGTAGTATGCATTTTCCCTGGACAGTCAGACAGGGAATAACACTGGGAAAAGCAACATTTCTCTGTGCATATTTCTTATAGTAGCACTCAAGTGACACAAACACCTTGATATAGGGCCAAATGTACCTGCTCTTCAACATAAGTGTTTTAAATCAGAATGTGAGAAAGAAATATTATTTATGATGCAAATGAATACACCAGTAGTGTCTCAATTACTATAAAAAGAAGAGGAAAATGCTGACACTCCAATGCCATTTTGGAAAACATCCTGACTCCATATTGTCTGTATTATGACACTGTCATAGTTACAGCAGTAGTCTGTCAAATCAAAGTTTATTTTTTAATATATTTCATTGGGAAAAAATTTTCTTTCTACCTCTAAGTATGTCTGTAGTCTAAATATTTAACCTTTTCTATCTTTCAGATGCGATTCTACTAAATTGTATTCAAATATAATCAGTTTCTCATATTTTGTAAAATGTATTGATTGTGAACCTAGTATATCCATCAGTATTAGAACCTCATGAAGTCAGGGTCAACTGTGACTGTTGGCTTTTGATAGTAAGGAGTCATATGTAAGCAGCCTTGATTTTCATTATTAGACCAGAATAGTAAGCTGCACTTTAATTTTAAACAAAATTTGACCTCAGCTCTGCGTGACTTACTGGCTTCAGTAGTTAAAATACATTTTCAAGTAGCTCCTTAGTTAAAGGAGGTATAAAAATGGAGAAATTCCAGCCTCAGCACTCAGCAGGTACATCAAGCTACTTCTATGGAGTAAATAGAAATATTAATTCAAAATCTAAGCATAGTCTCTCCTATGTAATCATCTTATGCAAAATAGATAGCTTCCACACACTGGATTCCACAACTTGGTTCCTTAAACATTTCACCTTTCTATAGCTAAGAATTCAAAACCTCTCGTGAGTTCAGTAATATGCTTGAAAAGCAAATACACATGCATAAAAACACAGGGTTTCTAAAAATAACTTTGAGGTTTAAGATCCTTTAAGTGTTTAATGCCTAACACAAAATAATAATTAAAAAACAAAGAGACCAAAACAAAACACATAACAAGCCACAACACATCATCAATCCTCCATAAAAAAGAAGAAAAAACAAAACACTGCAAGCTCACATGATAGTTGTCTATGTGGAAGTGCTTACAACAACATTTAAGTACTTGGCTGAAATTTAAGCAGAAATTAACAAAAGCTTGGTTCACTATTCCTCTTGCCTTGGTTCTACTTTTTTCTCTTGTGCCACAGTTTTTTGGAAACTATCTTTTCATACACAGTTTTTTCTCAACCTCTTTTTCTAGTCACATATTAAATACTGTGCTCCCCATGTTTCTCCTGTTAGTTCATTGATGAGTGTACCCCATCTTCTTTTTTCCCTTTGCTTTAACCTAAACCTTGGACTAAATAGGTACTAATGTCTTCAAATTAATGTCTTCAAATTCATTGATCTTCAAATTCAAATTCTATCACTATTCCTGCATTTCTTTGATTTTTCATGAAATGTCAAGGAAGCATTTTACTGTAGTTCAAGAGCCCAAGTTAATGAACAGTTGTGTCCATCTCACAGATGCTCTTCTTGAAGACAAACCATAAAAAGTTTTTAATCACATTTCAAGTTTTGCAGGCACTTGAGGATAGCAAGGGACAGTGAAGAGAGCTATAAAGAGAATTACATGCATTCATTAGTATTTTAGTGTTTCTGTCTGCTAATTAATTTCAGATGCAAGAGGGAAAGATCTTCCAAATCCAAAAAACCAAATTATTTAAATATAAATATATTTAAATTGTCCTCCACACATTGTGTAAGCTAGATGCACCATGGAAACACAAATTCCTACCCATGTATCCTAACACACCCTTGTACATATAATTTCTATGGCTTTTATTGTTTATTTGGAAAACATCTAGTCTTGAAGTGCTGATAAGATCCTTTAGGCAGCAGGATGAAGCAAGAAGTCAGGATACAGCTTCTTATAAAGCCATTTACAATAAAAAGCAGTGATCCCTTGAAGTTTCTTACACAGAACAGTTGGCTCCTACATTAAGTTCACTTTTAAAAATTAAAATCAAATAAAATCCTCTAAAAAGCTCCTATTTTATATTTTTGATTGGTTTTCTTTTTATGCGTTCAAGTTTTCTGATATACAAAAACTAACAATTTAATCGAATATATTAAAGAAGTTGCTCTAGCCAGTTTTATCAGCATACAGTATCAGCTACACTACACAGCACAGAATGCAATGGGAGTGCTCTATTTGTTAGAAAAAAAAAATCAAAGATGTTGAAGCAAAAGTTTTCATTTAAATATTATTTACCAGTTTAGCTATGTTCTGCTTATGGTCCAAGTAGGTGGAATTCCTACCTGCTGTTGCTAGCAGAATGAATCAGAGTCTTGGATGCCAGATTAGTACAGGTAAATATCACCAGAAAAGAATTCCTGCTAACTGAGTAGAATTTAGCCTTGAATCATACTGTCTTGGGTCATACTGTCTTAATTAGCCATTTCTTGAGAGCACTTAAGTATAGATAACATTCAATGAGTCTGATGTCTCAAAAAATTATTAAAACTGCAATTACGTGACAGAACAAACACATTTTATTAAATAAAAATTGGTTAAATTTTATCAATAATGAGGCTTTCAGCTTTGTTAAGCTCCTGGTACTATCACAGACACAGGTGTAAGTATTTCCCCACTCATTTTGCCTTTCATTAACAGTATTGCCTTTTTCATTATATGAAACATCAAGGGAAAGAAGGGGAGAAAACCCAAAATCAGTCACCAACTTTTCATTCAAGTAAAGTGATAAGGAAGGACAGACTATCCTAAAAAAGAGATTCACCTTAATCAACATTTTGGCTCCTGAAAGTAATACTAAGGTCTCCCAACCATAAGAAAATTTTTTGTTTTGTTAAACCATACGGGCAAGGAGACAACTGTATGTTTGATTTACCATATGACCCTTGACATACAGTTCTTAACCTCAGCTAAGCCCAAGAGGCAAAAACAATGCCCCAGGAAATCCAAATGAAACACAAACAAGGGACAAAGAAAATGGCATGTTGATATTGCAAAAAAATTGTAAATAGCCCCAAAGTGAGAGATTAAGGCATACCAATAAAGCAAATCAGAAACAGACATATTGCCATTCCAAAAGCAAGTATCTGCATTTAGCAATGAGCACAAAGGACTGTGACTCAGTGGAGCTTTTGGCACATATCTAGAGCAAAGGAACCCCTACTCTGCAGTGCAGGAGCTCTCACAGAGACACACATACATGTATGCAGGAACTGGGGATGGGAGAGAGAATTGGGCCTCAAACTAAATCAGTCCTGCAGCCAGCTATTAACCACCTCCTGGTTGATAGCATAACATGATGAGTAACTGACTCTGAGAATTCTCTAGGAAGCAAAGTCTTTGGAATGCCAAGAAACTGAGTGGCTATGATTTCCCGGTCTTCTTAAAAAGGAAGTAATTTCTAGTGATGTGTATTTTCCATTAATTTGTGAGAATTCACTTTTTTTTCTCCAGATTACAAAAAAGAAAAAAGGAAATCAATATGGGAGACTAACAAGCCAAGAAAGAACGTAAAGAAATCCAAAGAAAAGAGGAAAGAAGGAATCACCATTGCCCCTCAAATTACTTTAGAGAGAGATGATGGATTGTAACCAGAGTTCCAAGGAATGTGAAGATTTCACAAAAAGGAAATGGATATTTTTTCACTATAGAATTTCTGATGTACCACATATAGTGGTTAAAATTCAAAGCAGCTCAGACTATATTCTATCCAATGTACTTGTCAGTTGTATTCCTTGGGTATGTAATTTACTTGACAAGCACAGTTTAAATCCTTTAAAATAAACCATTGTACCAAGAGCTCATGCAGTCCAGTAACACAGCTTTAAGTTTTATTAGGCTTTTAAATGCAACCAATTTGTTAGGGTGAAATCTTCAGAAATGACCCCTAAAAATCTGTAAGTTGAAGAATCCATTTGGATTGCCTCTTTTCCCCTTGTTGAGCCACTCAAACTTTTGCATTATTCATGCAGAGTCTCTTGTAATATATTTTCTATACTGTAGAAGACTTATTCTGCTACTGCAAGTGTAGCACCTATAGATAGTATAACTCATGAATGAGCACTGATAAAAGCCAGATTAAGCCAGCAAAAGATTGTTAAATACTTCAAAATTTAAAAGAGATTAAAACATTACAGTTTCCATACCTGCCTATTCCATCCTCCATTACTTCTTGTACATAAGGTAATCTTAATGTTTTGGAGTTCATAAGTTCTGTGAGTTTTGATTGGTTTTGTTGGTTTTGCTTTTTTTTTAGCAAATTACTTTAGATCTAATGCTTTTTTAGATCTTTCAAACACTGTGATGAAAACTGCCTTGCTTAAACATAAGTTGTACACATACAAAGAATCTACATATGTATACATACATATGTATGTATATTTATATATATATATAATGTGTATATATATTATGTATGTATGTTATATATATATAAATATATTTGTATGTATGTATCTTTGTATGTATACAAATAGTTGGCAAGTTGGCAGTAGTCAAACATGAACTTCTCTCCTCCATGTACTAATTCAGTTACGTAATCTTAAATTTTGTTCTAAATGCATTGTCAATCTACAAATCTAATATTGAAACTAGGAAATCCCATATCACAATTTAAATATTACAACAGAATGAGTTGTGTAGAGCATATTATAGTACAATCGTTATGAAACTACAAATGCCAAATAAAAAGGAAAATGCAGTTCAGGCACTGAAATTTTTTTATAATAAGTTCATTATCTGAAACCAGAGATACACAAACAATGAAGCTAAACTTCATAAATCTGGATACAAACTGGATAAAAAAAATGCTGTATTTTCTTCTCTTTCTTGACTTGTTGAAAAAGGTTTTGTAATTCCTTTCTGCTTTTATTTCAGTCAAGCTGACTTAGTGAACTGTCAAAGTTACCTATTCCTCTTCTACTGATTAAGACCTTCTATTGATTAAGCAGTCAATTTTATTGATGGATGAATTTAGGGGGTTTTTTTACATTAGAACTTTGATACCTATAGAAAAGTTTTTTTTTAAAAACCATATGAAGGCCTAAAAATCTAAACAAAATAAGAATACCATGAAAAAAATCAATTTTAGCAAGTACAAAGGAATATATGGTAAGTGAAAAGTCAGCTATTAATTTGTAACACAAGCACAGTTAAGCAATAAAGAAATAAACAAAGCTGATTATATGGAAGGATTCTAGTTTGTTGGTCAATGTCTGGACTAAAGTAGAAGACCATCTTCTCCACTCAAGATGTGTCTCTGAGATGATACGGGCCTGTTCCCAACTGATGTTCAAATGAGGCTTCTGCATAATCCTTTATTGAAACGCTGGTGTAGGACCAACTGTAAAATTTAATTACAGCAGCCACAGTGTAGGAAATACAGAGTTTCATGAATATGTTGAAAATACTGAGAAGGAAGAAATCATCACAGAGGAAGGAGATTATAGTAACGTAAACTAAGGTTTAATGCAAAGTCATGATTAGTCTTAGTATAGAAGTGTTTTTAAAAGTACTTTCTTACGCTACCATTATCAATCCTATTATGAACTCTAGTTCAAAATCAGTAGAGTTAAGCATTCTTTGTCAAATCAATCAAGCTTTCAAGCCGCAGGCTGTAGAAATCTTCTGGAAAGAGCATTGCAGTTGGGCAGACATCAGAATCTTAAACACAGACACAAACCAAATCGTATATAGTCTCTGACCTTGTCTCCTGAAGTTGGCCAGAACAACACAGAACTGACAAAAACCTATAGTTTGCTGCTGAGATCTAAGAATGGCAACTCCAATACAAACAGGCTAGGCAAGCATGATAGGTATTCAATATCAAGTGGAAAATTCTGCAATCAAGCAAAGCTGTGTACATGTGATGGGGAAGTCATAGTACTTAAACTAAGATTTACATTGGCCAAATAAGACACAGCATATATGGCCAAGGGCAGTAGACACAAGAACTGAGCAAAAGCTTTCTTTTTCATATTAAACAAGGGGTGACAAATATTGAATACTGAATACACTGAATGAAAATGTTTCTGTTGGCTTCCACAGACTTCAGATCCCAATGGTAACATATATATCATATATAATATACAAAATAAATAATTTTTGTTAACAAATTATTTTCAAATGAACTTTTCATTATTCACCAAGTTCTAAAAATCTAAAAATTGTGAACTGACTTCTCACCTAAGAAAACAAAATTAAGGAAATAGGCTTGTTTTTTTGTTTTTTATTTTTGGGGTTTTTTTTTCTCTTTTTTTTTTTTTTTTTTTTTTTTTTTTTTTTAATCTATTCTGTGGAATAACATACCATTTCCAAGAACAAGCTGTGAATTCCAAAACTCCTTATCTTGGTGGAACAGATTTCTGATGTGCTCATGGAAGTTACTGAACACACCAGCACACAGGAACTAACTCCTTATTTGTAGTTAAGTGTATAAAATCCTGTATGAAATTTATCCCTCTGAACTCTTGATGATAATGAGCCAGTGATTTAATAAACCCTAATACTGTCTCTATTGCCTAACATATGGAGTACTAGGAGGTCATGCTTCTTTTGTTGATCCACCCTAGCAAGTCTTTCTAGCATTAAGGTGCACTTGGGTACATATGTGTTATATTGTACCCTACTTTTTCTTGTCTTTGCCTCACCTCTTTCACCCCTGTCTGAAGAGCTCTAATATTTCTTAGTAATCTAGAGACTGTCACCCATTCTTTCTGTCATGTTAAGTTCCATCAGCTACTTTTTAATAATAAACATGTGCAAATGCAAATATTTAAATCTAGGAATGGGTACAGAAAAAGAATGTTTGTAAAGCACACACTTGGAAAGGCTGTTCTAGAGAAACCAATACTGCTTTAAAGGAGGCATAATAAACCTGAAAACTATCACACCAGACATGAAACAGCTGGTACTTGACATCTTCCTCTTTTTCTTTATAAGAAAACCTACATATCATTCACCTAATAAAAAGTAAGCCACACTTATTTCTTGGACAGGTGCAAAAGTTTCAAATTAAAATGGTATACAGCTTTTTCAAGATCTCACCATTACCTTCTACTCATTCATTTCTCTTCTTTAGGAGTATTTAGTACTAACCAGATCATCTTTAAATGAGAAATAATCAGACATCTTAAAAAAAGAATGAAGGAACCACAGAAAGAGTCAATAAATATTTTGAGTGAAATTACAGCTTTATTAGCAGAGATCAAATTTCTATAGAACTGAATATCAAAAATGCATGTTAAAATGTGCTGGCAAATTATATGCATACCTGTGCATTCACTTTTTGCAGGAGTACTACTCTTTGCCTTATCAAGGTATACTAGAACAAAGCAAAAGGCAGGAATCCCCTGAACTACTACTAGTCATAAGAAGACTTGACTTCCATCCAGTAGTAGTTTGAAATATTAATTGTGTACTTTATAAATTAGTTGTAGGCTTTTAACTTGGGATACACATTTATATCTCTTTCTATACTAGATATCTATGCATGGTCTATCAATCCATACAGATACCTATCGCTTTCTGTCAGAGGACTTGAAGGCAACCAAACTGAAGTTTGGCTGTAAAAGAAGCCTAATTTCACTAACATTGGCAGATTCTGCATTTGCTGCTGCTATTTTAGTTATCTTAGTAAACTACAGAATTTGGTCTTTAAAGAGCTCGTTTCCAAGTCCTCTCCTTCCGTGCTGTAAGTGTGAAAAACGGTATTTGTAGTCTCAAGGAAATGACACATTTAAGACATTAGGGATCTAAATTTGATTCTAAACAGTCTTTCATAACAAGAAACACACAAACTGGTACCCTTTTATATTGTATTGGATCTCCTTCCTTCCCCCAACATAGGTACCTGTCCCCACTTCAACAGAGAAAGGCATTAGTTTGTACCACGTAACTGTAGAGCAAAGTGTTCTACCCACCTTCAAATATAGAAATCTTGTAGTATGTTTTTGTTTCCTTCTCATGTCTTCCTCTCAAGGATCATGTTCTGTCAAAAAAAAAAAAAAAAAAAAAAAAAAAAAAAAAGCCCCAGACAGTTCAAAATATGAATTAAAGAGGTTGCCTTCTTGCAGTTCATCAAAACAATGAAGTACTGAAAATCATGCACCTATGATTGATAACAAAGATTTTAACTAGCAGGGAAATGAATAATTCATTTTCAGTGTCATCTCTGGGCTGGTATCCCCTGGTTCTTCTCAAATTCACAACTTCTGAAGAATTACTCTGCAGAGATTTCACATGACACAAAGATTCCTTTGTACTTGTCAGAGATTCAAGGTGGCCTCTCATCAACAATATGGCTTCAGGTTGATTTTCTTTCTCCTTTTCAGAGTCCATTTCCCTTTACTGAATACTGATTAGCACTGATATATATTGTGCTCCTTTTTATGACTTGCATTCTTTCTATTTTAACTGAGTCAAAAAAAAATTGACTTTGTGAAGACAGTGACTAGAAGCTGCTTCAGGCAGGAGTATTTGAGATCTAAGATTAAAGGGTCTGTTTATTCCCCCCATGAATTCTTACTGCTCTGTCCCTCAAAATTGGTGTGAATAAGAGGAATTTTCTTTCTTCTCTGGAACATTTTGTGTACAGTTGGCAAGAGCCAGATACTGAATTTTTTATTATAAATCTCTTTTTTTTATCACTGCAATACATGGAAAGTGAGGTCAAAATAATACATCATGTATGGTAAATTACAGAAATGAAAATAAATTGAAAAGTGAAACTCTCGGGCATCAAGACATACCGACATCTCAAAATATGCACTTGACATGTTTCTGTACAGTTCCTTTGTGATCAACAATTGCTTTTCTTAAAAAGAAATCTGCTATGGTTAGAATTTCTTCTGCTTATTTTTTTTCAAATAATGTCTGATACTCCTACCATACTTTCAGACCACTGTCAGGTCTGAAGGAGTAAGTAAGTCTTCTAAGAAGTATTAGTTTTCTTATTAAATGTGCAGTGCTTAGTGCTTATCACTATCAAAATTATAATATTTAGCAGACAAGAGGCTGTATTATCTATTTTCTATCTGGGACAAGAAACAGTGAAACTGAAAGCCAGAAAACCTGGAAGAAAAGCAGGCTTGTTTTTAGCATACCATTATGTGCAAAACCAACATTGTTTCCAACATCTCCCTTGTATGGCCCAAGACAAATTTGTTTGTTTGTTTGTTTGTTTGTCTTGGGCATGGACTGAAGGGATTTGCCTTGCATACTAAAGGAAATCCATAGCAGAAAGATTTAACAGAGAAAGTACCCATCTCACCTGGAATGATTTGTTATTTTTCTTTACAAAAGCATTAGTAACTGCAAATGCTCTTAAATTTTGGAAAAAGTGGGTTCACAAATGAAATGGCAAATGGCTTTATGTTTAATAGTTATTGGCATGTCTGACTGTGAAAGGAGTCAGGAAGATGTTTGTACAACAGGCATCTGCTTTCATTATTGAGCTCTTGTTTGTATCAGAGAGATCCTACCCTGAAAAGCTACTTACCAAAGGTGAACAAAAACTATTAAGATTTAACACACCAAGCTTCATTGATATTCTTATATAACATGCAGGATTCCAAGATTAGTTTCAACTATTAAAAGAGTACAAGCCCATGCTAAAAGCAGAACCCACAGTAGTTGAACCCTCTAAGGATGGTTTGGAGAAAATAACAATATAAACGAAACCACCTTTACTCCCACACCTTTTGTATAAGAACTTGGAATGAAAATAGTTAAGAGATCTTAAGATTAGGTATTTCTTACGCTGTAAATAACTCTATATAATTTGATAACATATCTTAATTTTAAGCTGAACATTTCCAGAAGTGAAGTAATATCAGATTTCCTCTACAATTACAAAATTAAGCACAAATATTTTAAGAGCTTTTCATTCTCTCATCAGAAAAGAAACTTCAGTTCTGATACAGTCAAATTATTTCAAATTATCTGACTAAAGAGCAATTCATACAGGCAATCACTTTAATAGTATATAAGGATTAGCAATGAGATATTGAATTCAAGATATTCTTCACTCTTACACCTCCCATTCATTTCCAGATTTATATAGGGAAGAGAGAAAGATAAAAAGAGGTGGGGCACAGAAAAAGCGGGGATGAATTATTTCAGACATAATGAGACAACATAAGGGGAAGTATTTGACTGACTCTATGTGGATAAATGAGTATCAGGTGCACAGAACTGCCATCTAATGAGTTACATACTGTCACAGGCAAGTGCCACTGTTCCAGGAACCTAGGTCTCCCAAGGACTAACAAAAAAAATGTAGTTCTGCCATTTGTTGTTCTTTTCTGTTCAAAATGAATGCTTCCCTCTGCCCCCAACCGTCAATTCTTTAGCGTTGGCAGTGAAGTGGGAAACTGGAACTGTAAATTCCCCTTCAGTCAGTCTGTATGTATGTTCTTTATTATGTATGTTTTTATTAAAGCCTTCTAAGCTTCGTGTAGAGTAAAATAAAAGTCTACAACGTTTCCAGAATAACATATATCAACGATAGAGTATCAAAATATCAAAATATTCTATCAAATAGAGTAGCAATTTAAACATATTAGCATTTATTTTTGCTATAGTACTTTTTGAAAAGGTGATAAAGAGAAATTGATTCAGAGTTGTGATTTTCAGAGAAGCCTTCCAGCCTTCCGTGGAACAGTACAAAATAAGCCTTCCAGCATCTTCTACACATCTTTAACTAGGCACATTTCTTATCTGAGTGGGAACACACATCATCCTCTCAAGTGGAATTGGTTAGACAGTTTATGTTCTTCTAGTCCCTGAAGGGCTACAGTCCTATTTCCACATCAGTAAATTCAGTGGGAGCTTTCTTGCTGATAGAAAAAACTCAAGGCAGGACACCAGCAGGCACACTGTAGGCTACAGTGTGTGAGACTAGGCAGAGTTGAGAGACAGAGATAGTATGCTAGCTGCTTCAATCACTACCCAAGAGATATTGATATCAGGAGTCAGTATAGTCCATAGAGACATGCCACTCTATTATTCTCTCCTGTTTTCTTTTCCTGAGTGTATACTTGTTTATTTTTGAAAGAACCCTTGGTAATTTACCATTCCCTTCATCCAGCTTCAAGCCAGTTAGACAGGAAGCAGGACTAGAGGCAGAACTAAGATCTCATTTATTCTTAATTGGTTCCCAGATGTGAGAAAAGAGTATTTTGAGAGGCTGGGACAGAAGATCTCTACAGCTTATCTAGACAAGCAAGATAGGGAACAAGAGTACCTGTTTTTTTCCATTGTCCCACAGGCATATTCAAAGAATACTTGAGGTAGGAAGGGACCTCTGGAGCTTGTCTAGTCCAAACCCCTCCTCAAAGCAGAATCACCTAGAATGGTTTATAATGTGTATGCTCTTTCTAATTTAACGTGCTCTTTCTCTATAGCAGAAAACCATGTGGCTATTACAACACTTAAATACTAATATCTGCATTGTAGCGATGTGAAGTGGACAAAACCGAATGTGACAGGCACTACACAAGCATAAGACACATCAAGTCCTACTGAGGTATAATAAAGTCATTCAGTTAATAGGAGCTATTTTTTTCTTCTCTTGCAAAATATCTCCTCTATGATTTACAGTTTCCAAACTTGACGTGGTAATTTTATCCATCAATAAATATCATAATTCTTTCATCTATTACTTCAGAAAGCTAAGGAAAGTGAACTTGGGTGGGGAGGAATGTGAAAGAAGGATATATACATATATATATGGAAACATTAAGAATTACTGGTAAAGTCTATATAGAGAAAAGTTTGTTAGTATTTCAGATAAAGTTTGGAGTGTACCGAAAAGGACAAGATAAGAAAATGGGCTTCGGGGAGTGCCCTGCGTGGACATTCAAAATACACAACAGACCTTACCTACATGTAGTAAAACAGAGAGGAAAGTCAGAGGGGAGTTTCCTTCCAAACACCATGTGAGGAATGCGTGTGTTTAACAGATGCCATAACAGGAAGAATACTCTTCTAGAAGAAAGTGAAGCATTCAGAGGATGAACAGAGCTACTGAAGCAAAAACTGCCAGAAACAAAAACAGGGGTATTGGTGCACCAGCTTTTTCCCTCCCCTCCAGCTGGAAAGAGAAAAGTGCATGGATGCTATTCTTGTAAAAAAAAATCTCATACAACATACAAGATTTTGTTGTAAGACTGAACAATGTTGGCCCTTTTAACTGGTTTGAGTTTTACATAAAAATAATTCTTGCTTTGAAGAAAAGATCTACTAGAAAGAAATCTTGTTTATTTATTCCAGATGATTTGAGAAAACAATCATTACTCTCCTTCAAACAAATGATTAACTAAGATTTGATCAAGACTAAAAGTATCAAGACCATTTGACTGTTTGACTCTCCTCAGACAGTCAATGTGCCACAGTCTCAGGCTCTATAACTCTTATCACGCCTGTTTTTTCTGCTTGTTCAAGTTGGGTTTTTTTCTGTTTTGTTCTTTTGTTTTGGCAATTCATAGAACACTTATGGCAAAAAATGAATATTTTCACACATTATCTGCAAGATCTTTAACTGTAACAGTTAACATGTTTACATTTGCACTTAGAAATGTCTGATCTGAAATATGAAACAAAGATCCAAAAGTCAGAAGCTTACATATAGCTTTTTCCTCTCAAGTTCTTCTATGCCAATAATGTAGAAAGAAAACATGGCTAAGTGCATATTAAACATTTTTTTTTAGTGTCCCTTTTATTTCTTCACATGGAATCTTACCTGAAGACATTTAATTAAAGGGAATCCAGCAAGCTATACTTGCTATCAGAAATACCAGAACACTTCATGAATTGCAATCAGCTTGAAGTTACTGCATTTTCTAGGATAGGGTCCTACAGACCTGGTCCATCATAGGAAACAAATATTCCAAATTTTCATCTGGAAAGTATTTGGGCAATTCTGACTCACAAAAACCTTCAACAGCATTACTTTTCATTCTGTATCGGAACAAAAACTAATGCCAAGAACTTTAATATTAATATGGACACGCTCTTCTCAACCAGGCACACAGAAACCAGACCCTGGAGAACTCTGAACTCCTGTCTTCCACACTCTGCTCTACCTCTGGTTCTGAAATGGGAATACGGGGACCCCCCATAGGAAAACAGCGATATATCTATTTTAAATCATGGTTAACAAAGAAAAACAGACTAGAAAAATTGTTAATTTAAGTTCATAAATGAAAAATAAGCTAACTACAAACATAGAAAACTAAAGATTATTACAGCTCATCACAACAAATAGATCTGAATATCTACTCTAGAAACATATGAGCAGCTTTATCTAATAGTAGAGAAACATTAATAAAAGGAGAATTTTTTTTCCTCCCTTGAAGTGTGCTGTAAATAAGCACTCCCACAGCTAAGAGAAGAATTCAGTATGAATTATTTATACTGCATGGAATATATTTAGATTCTTTCAGACATTCAGTGAGTTTTGCAGTCAAGATGCAATCTTTCAATAATTCAGATGTCATCAGAAAAGAATAGGTCTTGTTTCAAAACATCATAGTAAACAAGCTTAAAGTGTTGAAAATATACAATGCAAGGACAAAACAAAGTTATTGTTTAGTTGGCATTTAAATTAAAATGTTTCAATTACTAGGTTGACTATGACCAAAAAAATATAGGGTTTCAAATTAATCTTGTCCTGGGAAGAAGTAGTGTGGACTAGAAATATTTATAAGTGGCAGACAGAGAAATTCTGAAAGTAAATAGTAGTGCCGAGAGAATAAAATCAAGAAACATCACTTAATTGATGGAGATAACTATATAGATTTTAATTTTGACCATTTCAAGAGATTTGGTGTTTGAAGTTAGATCTTGTTTCTTAAAGCTAAGGAAGTTTAGGCATGGTTACTGCAAAGCCAAAGTAGATTTTTTTTTTTTTCGTCAACTTAGTAGTTACTAATCATAGTCTCCTATTTCTGCTAATTCTGGATCTGCCCTCAACAAGTGTGGCTACAGCAAGAACTTGGTGGTAGAACTGAACAATATTTTCCTTAAGAGAACCTTATTAAACTAGCACAGGCATTCTCAGTCTCTAAACATGACTCACTCATGATTTCATGGTTATAGCATCTTGGAACAATGTCTCTCTCAACAAAAAATGGGAGAACTTGCTTATGAAGCAGATAAAGATGTTCTCTCTGCACAGCATTACATAAGAACCTTTCCTCCAGATTTATTTTCTAGTGTGGAAACTTAGTGTCTCTCTTGGTTGAATTCTAAAGTCCTCTTGAATCTTATAAAAGTTTAATTTCTTCTACCCTATAGCAGCTCAGCTTTAGATCTGCCCAGAAGCCTGTTTCTCTGACTGCACTGCTCCTACAGATCCCAGCTTGCTTGGTCTCTCTCTCTACCTGCTCAAATCCAAACTTTGGGAGGGGTTTTTTTTGAGTTTTCCCCCACCTAAGCACTCTCAGCAGAGGGCGTTCCACTGAAAAACCTAGAGTGAAACTAGGAAAACAACAGCAGCAGCATTCCTTCTAAAACTATGGTTACTACTTTTAAATAATTTAAAAAGCATAGTAAAAACACAGTAGCCTGTTGAAGAAACAAATCAGGCAATTTGTCACACAAAGATGTACTTTGATAATCACATTTAATGACAGTTGACTTATGTTTTTGCAGTCTTCATTATTTAAAAGCCAGCATACAGCATACAGCAATGTGAATTTTGGCAAGAACCCAGCTGCACTGTTTCACAGCAAGAGGAACAATCTGACCAGGTGTAACTGTCCACCCTCCCTTCCATTTAGCAGGACTGGATTCTTTGAGATAGACCCAGCATACAAACAGATCATGAAATGGTCTGAAATGATGGTTAAAGCAGAATTTTCTGCTCACAAATACACAGGACAAAAGAAACTTTGACTTGAATTTCTGCTCCATTTTTGCTTAACCTAAATGAGATTCATGCCTCCCCAACTCTTGTACTTCATCTAGGTGGCCAATGCTGTCTCAGTGGTAATACAGAACTTCTAAGTGAAGAACATTCTGTGGGCACATGACAGTGGCTGTTTTCACCTCTGCCTCAGGCATCAGGAGTGAAAATCTACTGGGTTCCAGAAATACTAATTCTTAAAATTTCCTGTCTCTCCCAAGACTACAAAACGTCTAAGGGGCTTTTAGTGTTTCAGCTGACAGCATCAGTCACAGAAGTGTTTTATATGATCAGAGATCCTTGATTTCTATTCTGTTGTACTGGCAAGAAGTGCGAGGAGAATCTGATTCAAATCTAGCCCACAGACCTGGTAAAACAGGCTCCAAGCAATGAGTTGCAAGTTGCCTGCCCCTCCACATTTACAAATAAAGAACAGAAAATATGATCAATTCCTCAATTTAACTGACAGTCACATCCATTTACCTCAGCTGAGAATGTTTCAGTAAATCCTAAGCTAAAGGGCTCTGAGGACAATACAGAGCTGAACATACAGATGTGTGTGGATTAAAATGCTGCACTTGAAAAAGTAGCTATCCACCCCTGGCATTAGACAGGTTTGCTTTGGGTTATCTTTGTCCATGCACACAAGTGTCCTTATACTTTCACATGTGTTAGCACATAGATTTAAATCTATTTCTTTTCCAAAAATAAAATGGCTTCCACTGATATAACTATGATAAGAGCAAAATCTGTACAGCATCTAGCAAGTTCACCCAATATTTTTGGTTTGGTCTGGTTTTTCCAGATTTTTTTGTTTTGGTCTGGTTTGGTTTGTTTTCATTTGGTTTTGTTCGGTTTTTTTTTTTCCCCCCCTCCCCCTTTACGGAGTAGAACTGAATTGAAACACAGTTAAATAAATTACCACATAGTCCTCAGGTGTATGAAGTGCTAAATTTGAACACTAACTGAACACTGACAGCTTGAGTAAATATTCATTATATGGTGTCAAAATAGTTTCTGCAGCACAGCAGTGGCAAGATACATGCTAATATCTTAAGACACTGGTAACCTCCTGCTGATGTGGCAAATTTGATGACCAGATGTGGAGAGCAGTTATTAGGAGCATTAAGATGGAAATCACAATGAAGGAACTCTGCTTTTCTCTGGCTGAGAATAATTCTAAATTGTTCCTCCTGTTATGGGTTGGACTTTATGATCACAAGTCTTTTCCAACATAAACAAATCTATGATTTTATGTTTGCCAAAACCTTCACTTTGTATTACTTTAAAGTAGTTTTTCCCCTAAGCAACTTTAGAAAAAGAAATTTTAAATTATCTGGAACCATTCCCTGGACTAGGCACCCCTCCCCAAATATAAGATGATCTGCAGATGACTTATTCAGTGTTTGATATCTGTGCTTCCTAAGAAAATGTTAGCAAACATTTTATTTCTCTCTTCACTGCTGTTATTTGTAACATTATTTCTTTGTGCACAAGATACTTATGGAAAGGAAAGAACCGTTATGATAACCCTAAAAAAAATTTGAATAATTGGTAAGCATTTTGCAATTTCTTATTTCTTACCTTGGATATTTGCATGGAAAAATAGCTTGTTCCCATAGAAGCTTATTCTTTAGCTGGAGCCATAGTATCTCCTATGAAAAATTACAATGATGCAATGAGGCAAATCAAAAGAGGATATTCTGTTTAAAAATTGTTGATGCTTATGAGCTTGTTCTCATAATTAGGGAAATCAGGTACCCCAATGATTAATTCAGAATGAAGCTCCTCATGTACTAGTAGTCTTTAAAAAAAAAAAAAAAAAAAGCTTTGAATGAAGTCCAAATCCTCCCCTTCCAATTAAAACATTATTTTCCTCCTCTGCATTTAATAGGCAAATGCCACAGTTTTCCTTCTCATTTATGTTTAAGTCTATCTAAAGATCTAGGAAGTAATATCAATAACAGCCACCTAGGCAGTATCATTAGTCACAAGGAAACATGCTACTTCACTGGACTTTTTTCTGACTGCAAGAGGTGACATAGAGTCTTTAATTCTTTCTAACAAGTTATCTTCTACCCCAGATTTTAGAATACCTTCCTTTGCTATGTATACACACTACCTGCAGTGTTATCCACTGTATAGCCTCTAACTCCTGGATATTTAACAGACACTGAAGTATATCCACTCCCTTTTAACCATGTTGCTGCAAGAACCACTCCCACACACCCACTGCAACACTTTTCTGTAAAGGGAGAACAGACTGCAGCAGCTGTTGACAATTCCTTCAAGGTTAATCAAGAGAACTTGCAACTGAGAAGTGAGCAAAGAGCAACCTACCCATCACTCACATGTAAGTTAGACCAAAGACTGAGACTAAAAAGTGAGAGTCATGAAGAATTGTATAAAAACACATCACAGAAGGACAAGAAAAGCAAAATACTGGACTTCTGAAACCCCAGTTGCTTTAAAGCTATTTTAATTCATTAGCCCATGTTTACGAAAAGACCTTAAGAGTTGGGAAGATTTTGCTGAAAGTCAGATGGTTTCATAAGCAAAACAGAACACAAATGTCTATGATAGTCAAGAATTACAACTTCTTTAAAAAAAAAACACATTCATACATGTCTTCCCCTAAGTGCCTAGTGAAGTAGAAAAGAATGGAGAAAAAGACAATATGGAAGCATCTGAAAAAAAAAAAAAAGGTTTGAAAAGGAAAGTGAGCCGAGCCAAAAGAAATTACTGTTGTAAAAAAAACAAGAGTTAATTTTCATCCATAGGTTATCTCTAAGACTGGTTCATGATTTAAAAAAAGTCACCTATGCAGGCTCAGCAAGCTGAAACAGATTATTGACCATTTCAAGAATAAGGTCATGAATGTAGAGAGCTACCTCTGAAACTGTGGTATGCTAGTGGAGCAGCATAGTACTGTACCCATGGAGAGGTGGCAAGTGATTGCATTTTAAGTAGTTATTAAACAGGATAAAAAGCACAGGAGA
This sequence comes from Heliangelus exortis, assembly GCF_036169615.1. NCBI lineage: Eukaryota > Metazoa > Chordata > Aves > Apodiformes > Trochilidae > Heliangelus > Heliangelus exortis. Next base: position 16,672,200 of record NC_092425.1, on the reverse strand, counting down.
CAAACTATATACCTGAAGAAAACCTTATGTGACAGTTATGATGCCATTCAGCACTGCATGTAAAAAAATTGAATCCAACAGGAGCTTTACACATTTTTTCCCTGTAAGAGTTCACTGAATAATTCTTTTGAATGCTCAAACTTTTTGTTGAACAAAAATCAAATTTGCATGGAACTTGCTGGGGAAGTGTTTTAGCTGAAAGCATCTCTTAGGAAAATAATGCATTTGTACAAACTAAATAGTATGACAGAAAGAATTCAGTTCCTGTGGGACAGAGTAATAATTTTCTTTCCCAATATGGCTGGAAATGTAGAAGCATTATGTCCATTAGCTTTATATATAAACTTCATCTTAACAGCATAGGAAATAGGAAGACCAGATAATGGATGATTTTTTTAATATTGTGAGCAGGACGTTTGTCTTAATAAAACAGAGACACACAACTCAGCTGTTTTGATTCTGGTACTTATTTAAATTTAGGTTGTCTTCACCTTGAGTGCAAAAGCAATTTCTGCAGCAAAATAAAATGGCCAATGTATAAGCAACCATAAGACCTGCATACCCTGGGAGCAATGAAACATGGAGGGGAGGAAAGATGGGTTGTACATGGGCTGACCTATGCATATGACTATAAGTACCTGCAAATCCAATGTGATAATTGAAAATATGTCAACTATGCAGCTTATTAATTTTAAACCTACAGATAAAAGTTAACTACACAGATAATGGTACTTGGTATCTGGTTTTTAAGCAAGACAAATCTCAGGATATCTTAAGAACAGGAAGTTTAAACATTTCAAATGTAGCTGATAAGCAAGGACAGGAAAAACTTCAGCTGATGACAGAGAAACTTGTATCTGATAATATTACTGTAATGTTTACTTTGACCTTTGTTCATATAAAATGCATAACAATTAAATCTGTAAGGATGTGATTATGAGAGTGAGAAAGCTGGTGTTTGCTGATGCCTGTTTCTCCTGGTGTCAAAAAAACATAGCATGACCTATCAAAGTCCTGCTTTATATTTTCCCTGGGGGCAGTATACAGATGCCAGCTTGTATTTAGTCTCAGAAGCTAATCCATAAGCATTTGAAAATTTCAGTGACTTGAACAACCAAGTGTCTTCCATATCAAGTGCCACTAAACTATTGTCTCCCCTGACCTTTTGGGGAGAGTTTTATTTAGATGAGAAGCTACTGCCTTTGTCTATACATGTCAGAAACTTCATTTTGGTTTCTGCTTCTTTTGTTCTCCTTCTCAATATATATACACATAAATCTAATCAGATTTGAAACCCAAGAGAACATTTCTAACAAAACTCCAGGAGAAGAGACTTGGAGAACTGCTTACATAATGCAGTAACATCTGGCAGCATCCAGAAATAAGAGAAATAGTGAGAGAAAGATAAAGCAACGAATCTTAACATTCACAAAACTGGTAATTTTCATTGATTAATGAAGGCTTTTATGAAGTAAAGAAACCAACCAGCTAGCTGGGAAGAATTAGCTTTAAAAAACAAAACAAAACAAAAAAACTCACAAAAACCAAGCAATCAAACAAACCACATGTATTCTAACATACACTATGCGAAAAAAAAAAAAACAAAAAACAAACCTGTTTGCTAATAGTGAAATACTCCACAACCTTGTCACATGTGCTGGCTATGTGAGACAATAGCAAAATGATCTGGTACCAAAGAATGAAAAACAACACACATCTGAAAACCACCAGTAATTTTGAAAAGCCTGGAGTTCCTCCTACTTGACCTGCACACAGGTGCAAACCATAAGATATTACCCAAAATCCAACAGACCAGCTGAAGAACATGGCCAAGCTTATACTAGGAGAACAACCACAATAGTTTAAGAAAACAGCTGCAGTATGGTTTTACTGAAAAAAAAAAAAAAAAAAAAAAAAAAAAAAAAAAAAAAAAAAAGCTGAAGGACACTACAAGAAACCATGGTTTGAAATCAGTTTCACTCTGGCTTTTAAAGAACAGACTGTTAAAAACAAGCATAACTGGTGAACTCATGCTCAGGAGGAAATCCAAAACCGGAAGGAAAAAATCTGTAATAAAAGGAACAGAGTTGTTTTAGAAAAGGATTTGAAATTAAGTTCACATGTTCACTCTCATAAGATAACATTGGGGAGTAACATTTTAGAAGAAATTAAGCAGACAATATTATGTATTTAAGCTAAAAAAACAGTTCACAATGGTAGCAGTTTAATCACACTAAAACCTGGGTTTCTTACTCTTTATTGACTGTAGGCTTTCTTTTCCTGCCTTCAGTTTGCGTAGGTTTGCATGTCTTTTTGTAGAACATTTAGGGTTATTGTTTCTCCATTTTTCCACTGCAACAGTGTCCATTTCTCTTACGATATATGATGTATTACTCCACACTAACGGTGAATTTTGTCCAAGATACTTACACTTCATCTGCATTTGGAAATAACTCAGTGATGTCAACCACAGGAACTCTTTTATCTTCTTCCCCTGAATGCTCTCAAGTTTCCTTGGCTCAGATTCTATGCATTTTTTTTAATTTTTTTTTTATGCTGATCTTGAACTTCTAGTTTGTGTGGAACTAATTTTGTCTGTAATATACAAATATATAATGTATAAAATATTGCATACAATTATGAATAATATTGTGCAGTCTCTTCATCATGTTGGAACTGTCAATCTTGTTCAACACCCATATTTTTAAATCTATGCTAGATGACTTTCTTCAATGAGATTTAGGTGCAGGATTTGAAAGTAACCTTAGATCAGTTCAAACATCACTGAAGTCAATAGGAAGGACCCTGTTCATTCCACTGAGTTTTGTTCCAGGCTGTTCACTAGCCCAAACACTCTTCATTCATCAGCCCAACAAATGAGAATGCAGGAGTATTTTTACTTTGAAAAAGATTAAGCTGAAATATCTGCTGCATTCAGTTACAGAGTGTATTGATCCACGAGCTTCAATTTTAACCTTAAAGTGTCAGTGTTTCATGCAAAATAAACAGTAATATATTTTGATAAATCAGTCTCAAAGTAACTAGGTATATATTCTTACTGGATATACACAGTCAGGATCCATGGTGTCACAGTTTAACACTGGCCTGGCAATTAAACTGAGTGACAGATGCTCTCTATTAATCTCTCCTCCCTGATAAAGAAAGAAGAGAGAATAAGAGGGAGAGACTTATGGGTTGGAAACTAAACTACACAACTTTAATGAAACAGTAATGATAAATAGGAAAAATTACTAAATATATACAAATATACAGGAAAATTGATACCACGTTCCTCCCCCCCTTTCCTCCCAGTAACTCTCACGTCACCACCGAGGCTGCAGGGCAGCCCTGGGAAAGTCCAGGCTGGACTCCTGGAGTCGGCAGCAGTCGGGAGCTGGAGGCAGGAACACACAGATAAGGGCTGGCATGGATCAGGACCACAGGCAGAAGAACAGACAGAATCCTCCCAGGATGCCAAAGGAAACAGGGAACGGGTGAAGGAAGGGAAGCAGGAAAGGCAGGAAGGGCAGGAAGCTGGAAGCTCTTGTGATCCCTCAGATTTATACTGAGTATGACGTATATGGGATGGAATACTCTGTTTGGTCAATTCTGGCATCTATCTTGTCCGTTCCTCCCCCAAGGAGGGCTGCAGGTGGGACCTCTTTCTTCCTTCTGGAGGGTAAAATGTTCCTCAGAGCTGAGCAGTGTCCTTGGCTCTGCACACCAGTCTCTAGCAGTAACTATAAACATCGAGTGTTATCAGTCCTAGAAGCAGACAATGTCTGAGAAACTTGATGTTAATTTCAGCAAGTGCAGCTACTTACAGGAGACTTAGCTGAAAACAAAAGTACAAGACAGAAAATCACCTTTATCCTGGCCCAAAGCAGGACACATGGCTTCTTAAGTGAGCCTCAGATTTACTTAAAAGGCAACTTATTTTTTAAGTCTTTATGCTCTAGAAATACTGTCCTGAAACTCTGAGGGAGAATCCAAGCACATTAAGGACGTGAAGAGTGTTCTTCATTAACACCTAAAAATAATGCATAAGCATTCTTTTGTTTACTGGACTCTATTACATTCAGCTACTTTGAAGACATACGGAAAATATTTAAGATAAAAATATTTTTGTTACCTAGTACTTTTTTATATCACAGTTTTAGTTATAGATCTGGCAGCAATTAAGTTGATGTATTCATTCCCATGTTATCCAGTTCTTGGATATGTGATGATCTCTTTGGTTGTGTTGAAATATTACAAAAGCAATTTGTGAGAGCAATGCCTTTTTGCAGTTTTAAGAAAATCTGTGTTTATCTTCATTTCCAAAAGGGGAGACAGAACTGCCACCATGAAACAATGAACTAAGATACTAACAAGTCAGACATTAGGAAGTTAAATGGTTAAAAGTTTTGGAGTCAAAAGCTCAGTTAAGCTGAGCACAAGCATAATGTTAGGATAAACAGTTAGCAATGTAGGCCCTCCTTCTGCAAACCATTCCTCTGCTGTCCCAGAAGGAAATGTTTTTATGTTCCTTTGCCTTTAAAGACAAGCCTTAAATAGGAAAATTTTCAAGACACATGATTAATGGAGAACAGATGGAACAGACAAAGCTGGACGTGTTTGTATCAGTCCTTTATTATTGGATAATCATGGATTTTAATTACTTTCAGGTATGTAAAGAAAGGTGAAAGAATACGTGTGTGTGATGTTATTTTAAGGAGGATGGCGCCAGACTATCTTCAGTAATGCCCAGTGACAGGACCGGGGCAATGGGCCCAAACTGGAATACAGGAAGTTCCATCTAAACATGAGGAAAACTTCTTTATTGTGAGGGTGACAAAACACTGGACCAGGCTGCCCAGGGAGGTTGCGGAGTCTCCTTCTCTGGAGACATTCAAAAATTCTTGGCAATTCTGCCAAGAAGCAGCAGGGTTGAACTAGATGATCTCTGGATACCCCTTCCAACTCCAATGATTCTGTGATTCTGTGACTTCCCTGAGCTACTCATGAATGGATGTGCAGCAGTTAAACTGATATGCTTTGAGCTGTTTTCTTTTAAGAGAGTAAAACTAAAAAAGAGTAAAAATGGATTCAAATTACTAATGGTGCATCTGCAAAGTTTAGGCGAGCGGCTCTGTGGGAGAGAAAACAAGAGATAGCTAGGGACTGTGCTGGAGCCAGACCCCTGTTAGCACAAAAATGAGGTGCTGTTACTATGGGAACCAGCTATGATTACAGGCAGAGGTAGCTGACAATTTACTGTCTCTGTAGTCTCCCTATAGGCAACAGAAGAACTCAGAAAAATACATATTTTCTGCAGGTACAGATTTTTGTTTCAAAACACACAGAATAATTTAATCCATTGCACAGAATTTTTATCCCCAATGTGAAAGGCAGAAAGTACAGTGATTTGAAGGATTTGAATTTATTTGTATTGACTGTGAACTTCAGCCAATGTCTGCTGTTATTGCAAATCAGAGGATGTACACTGAATCCCTAATGTTACTATAATTTCTTCCTGTCATGTCATTTAAGATACTTTTCAGTATGGAATAGGATAAATCTCCTCTTCCCCATCTCCTTGTTTTACCCCCTCCACATTTCATGAAAGGGACTCAATACAACAGAAATAGTTGATAAACACTTTTCTGCAACATGCATACATGCACAGGCAACCGTCTATTATTGCTTCCTTGGACAGAACTAAATGCCCCATGAGTTATAGTGGCAGTATCATTGTAAAAATGGGTTTATTGGCTTAGCCAGAACAGTCAGAATGACTTGCTTTATTATGGAAATTACAAGTATGTAATTTAAATACTTCTCTTACTTGAATGTATTCGTATCCCAGACACCAAGCTTCCCAAATGACATAACTTTTCACAGAAAACAGAGGGCCCAGCAAAATAGCTGTATTTTTAAAACAACTTTTGCTATTGAGTAAAGCTGATTTTAGGAGTAAATGCAGGTTTAGCACTTATACACTACAAAAGCTAAAAAATTTCAGATTCCCTAAATTTAACATATATCCATTTCCTCAAAGTAGCTTGATTGCCTAGTACAAAATGTCTTCTACATGATGTTGAGTACAGGCTGGGAAAACAGTGTTTTAAATTTTCATTAATAATACAACATTTAAGTTAACTACTTAAGTTAACTACAACATTAAGTTAACTACTATATGTTCCAGGATGTCACATGTAATAAAAATAAGTTTTCCATGGAAAAGTCTTAACCTCAGCAATAGTAGTCACTGCTAAATAAGTTTAAAACTGTTTTTCTGAACATTTTTTAATTTGGTGTCAAGGGCAAGAGTAGGTTTTTCTTTACTAACATTTCTCTTAGCACCAAAATATTTCAGAGGAGTAAGATTTCTTATTGTAAGATCTAATTCCTTTGTTCTTTAGTTGGCCCAGGATGCTAGACAGCTCAATATGAAGTTCTACTCTGCAGAGTTTTCTCCATTATTTTTCATTTGGTGATTCTTCTTTTATAAGGGTCATAAAGGCAACAGTCTGTAAAATCTGTTTCAGGTTGTACTAATCTTGGTATCTTTTTCTTTTCATGAAAGGCTGGTGTCTTTCTTTTTTCAATTAGAATTCTCTGAATGATTCTCCATGATGTAGAAAGTCTTCATCTCTTCAAGGAATCTGATTCAGTTAACCTGAAGTGACCTCAATTTTGTACACAATAGAAATAATTTGTTTTCTTTACCTCTACCTTTTAACACAGTCATGCTTAGACAATCTTTTCTGGTAACCTCAGTAAGAACTTAAAAAGAGAATTTAGGTAAAACATTATAGGATCAGAAAAGCTAATTGAAATTTCAATAAAAAATTAATTGCCACATCCCACTACAATAAAGAGGTCAAATCATCCTCTTATGCTCATAGTGCACATTGTCAGAAATACACTGATGCAGAAAAAAGACCAGTAATGGTACCATTGATCCTGCATTCATTTGCAACTGGGTGGAGGGTAAAACAAAACATTTATTAACCCTATTCTCACCATAGCACAGTGAGCATACCCAGAGTGATAAGAAATGTCCAGATGTATGCTATCAGATTTATACTGTTTTGCAAATTTTTTTCTAGTAGTGAGATGAATTCTGGGATTCTGATTGTTAATTTTAATCAACTATGTCAAGAATGCTCTGTAAAATTCCCTGGAGGTTTTTCCTGTATTGCCACAGCTTTTAGACGCAGCTAGATGGGTCATTTCTTTCTGGCTGTGTTTTCTCCCACTGAAACACTCAGAGGATCTCTGAAACACTGCAGAGGATCCTCTTGGGAAAATTTCCACACTTTTCATTGTTTTTCCTGACCTAAAATAATCCCAAACACATGGCAGCTTCATACTTTTGACATATTCAGACCTTTCTTTCAGATGTTTCCTCCCTACCAGCCTGGCACTATTGGCTGCTGCTGTCAGGATTTTGATAGAAATGTGTATGTTTTTCTTATATAGCAACTATAGTACTGGTGGAAATACAGTGTGATCTGTCCATGATACTAATACTCTACTTCAATATGAATCTAAAACATCCATATCACACTTCTCATAACTGGACACCAATTCCCTTTTTATTTTATGCTAATAACAGAGTCCTATCTTTCATGCTTGTTTAATCTGCTTGTGATAGATGGAAGAAAAAACAGCGGAATCAGTAATTTTTCACCCAAGAACTGAATTTCTCATGGAAGCTTTACTTAATCTCATTGGATATGCTAATGGCAGATAAAGATGAGAAAGGTTTTGTAACAGTCTTTTCTATTAGGTTTTGGTATTAATATATTTTCCAAAAATGTTAGAAGAATCTTTGTCTATAGACTTGTGTCTCTGTCCATCACTCATCTAAATTCCAGTTTGTTGCCAAACAGAAAAGTAGAAAAAAAAATTCTAAAATTTTACTCAAATCCTTATACTAACTAACTTCTAAGAGGTATGTGGATATATTATCCTGGGATTAAAAAATAACCTTCAGAACACTGAGCTTAAAAACAAACTAAATTTATTATATGCCATTATTTTATTTATTTTATTGCTTTTAAATGTTTTCCTTTTTTTTTATTTTATTTTTTTGGTGCAAATACTGCATGTATATCAGTTATGGTCTTAACTAGCTTGTTAAATGTTTGGCTTTAAAATACCCATTTTCTTTTCCTTTTCAATTGTATGTAAATTAGTATTTAATGTTCCTCTAGACATTTTTGTTCCATGCTGTTAGAAAGCATTTGAAGATTGCATTATCTGTAATTGTTTCTTGCAGGGAATGTTTGAGAGCACTGCCTAGTCACAAATATCATGAATGCATCATTGAGTGGAGTTTCATGTCCTTGCACTAACTATTTCAATTTCATTTTAGAATCATAGGGGCCTTGCGAATTTGAATCTCACGCACAAAGAAACTTGATATAAGTCATTAAGTTAACAGAGTCATAGGTGCTTCTGAAAATTACACTAGAAATATGCCTGTATTTTTAGTGACTTAGAAATTTTGCCTAAGTGCAACCACTGGAAACACTCTTTCCTCCTCATTTTTCTTCCCTTGCCTTCCCTCATTTCAGCAAAACTTGGCAATAGAACTTTTCACTACATTTTGTATTGAAAAACTGTGTGGAGTATTGAAAAGGCATCAGCTCTCGCTGCATTCCTTCATGTTTAGGGAAGAAGTATTTAGAATTTTTTTTTTTCAAGTAAAAGAAGTTCAAATCAAACTTAGCATTGGTTTAGCCTCCTAATTCAAACAAAGTATGAATTTGGATAACCTTCAGTTATTTTAAATGTTAAGAACCTAAATCTTCCAGAGCCAATAAACTAATTTCAAAGAAAAAGATGTGGAATTAAACTTAGACTTTAATTACACAGCCTCTGGAGGAAAATCTGCCTTCTGCATAGAATGCATGCTAGTATCATTACTAGCCTAGAAGAAAGGAATTAATAAATTTGTAGATCCTGAGTGTATGAAAACTAGACCATTGATGATTTTAATGGGAGCAAGGCAGAAAAACATACTTAAAATTTGTTACAAGGGATATATTCTATACGTTCTAGAAAACTAGAAGGGATATATTAGGTGTTGTTTAATCATATCATTAAAGAACTTAAACCTGGTTATGATCTCAGCAAGGCATGAATCAAGAATGGCTTTACCTTTTTCCCAGGTGTCAATACTTACCCTTAATATGAATAAAGTCACATTATAGGTAAGGAGACACAGTGAGGATATTAAATAGATTTCAACGCCATACTACACTGTTCAAGTTTATCTAAGATAAAAATGTGTTCTAAGTATTATATCTCCTAGGGCTACAGAAAAAAAAAAGAAAATAATTGAGTTTTGATTTATCACGTAGCCAGTTGTCACTGTTTAAACCCAGCCAGTATCAAACAGGCCTCTGCTTGCTCCCACCCCGGCTGTGATTCAGGGAGGAGAAAATCCACCTTGAGGGACATTTACCTAGACAAGGACAGGGAGGTTTTCGTTCCGCAACTACTGTAACAGGCAAAAAACAGACAAGTTCAAGTTTGGATGGAAAAAAACCCTTAATTTAATCTGCAAGGAGAAAGAGAAAACATGGGAAGATATTAATACCTTCCCTCCCCCCTCCCTTCTTCCCCGGCCTTGATTCCTTCCCTGCTGCCTCCCCCTCGGGGCACAGGGAACAGGCACAGGGGGCAGGGTTAGGGTCAGTTCGCCACACGGTGTTCTCTTTCCTCCTCAAGGGTGGGCTCCTCACATTCTTCCCCTGCTTCAATGAGCATCCCTCTCATAAGAGAGAGAGTCCTTCAGGTACAACTGTGTCCGAGTCCCTCCCACAGGTGCAGTCCCTCAGAAACTGCTCCAGCCTGGGCTGCACACAGACTCATGGCTGCTATGGGAGCAGTCACCTCCCCTGGCACAGGGTCCTCCATGGCTGCAGATCCACATCTGACCCTCTCTGCAATCCCCCACAGGCTGCTGACCACCTGGGACACTTCAGGGGCTACAAATCCACAACTGCTCCACCGCGCTTCCTCAGGGACTGCTCCACTGTGCTCCTCCACAAGTTGCAGAGGGACAGCTGCCATCTTAGCACGGGCTGTGTGATAATTTCTGCTCAGACACCATTTCCCACTCCTTCTTCACTGTCTGTGCTGTCCTGACTCTGCCATTGCTCTCTCACCTCCTCCTCTCCTCTGCTCGATTTGTCTCTTTTTAATATTTTTTTGCAGTTTCATTTCATCTTTCTTGAATATGTTACTCACAGAAGTGCATCCAATTTCCCATATCTGCTCCGCCTTGGGCAGAGTCAGGGCCATGACTGGAACCATGCAGCTCCTCACAGGAGCCATCCCTGTGGCTCCCCTGAATCCAAAACACCACTGCACTAACCTGAGACACCAACCATGGCCTGTGACTATCCAGTTGGGAGCATTATTTCAAGGAATGTTATTCACCATGCAAGAAACAGCAAGGTGATACATTTTTCTTCTCACTGATATTTAGAAAGCCAAGGATTTTTTTAAACAGTTTTTTTAAATCTATACTTTTTATACATTCTTAACTGTCCCAGGTGTCAATACCTACCCTTAATATGTATAAAGTCACATTATAGGTAAGAAGTGAGGATATTAAATAGATTTCGAGTCCCTTTCTATTTCCCAACCATTTTTTGCAAGGATCTCGACAGTTCAATGGAACGGTAGCATAAGACACTATCAAGTGCAGTCAATGGTATTTGCTGACGTGCACATTTTAATTATGCGTTCTAGAAACATAGTCAGTTTTGCAGTATCTTTATACTTGTGTCCTCAATTCATAATTATTTCAACAGTCTCATATGTCATAGCTTGATCAATCGAAGGGCACAGAAAGCTCTTACGTATACATTAAAACAATACAGTATCTATCATAAAAGTGCAGCATACAGCAATCTTCCTCACAGCTACTTGTAATATAGTTTAGTCTGTGATATCAGAATGGATGCTATGTACGTAGTGATACTGGCAGGCTTTGTCATCATTTCCATGCAAGGACTAACAGAACATAATGACCTGAGATAAAACTGTAAGCTGTCTGGAGGTGTTAGTGGATTCAGCAAGTTTGATGATGACAACAAATTGGGAGGTGCTGTTGACTCTCTCAATGGAAAAGACGTCTTGCAAAGGGATCAAGAAATAGCTTTGAGTATTGGGCTATGATTAATGAGATTAAATTGAACTAGACAAGCTGCCAGATTCTGCACCACAGACAGAGTAATGCTGAGCACAAGAATGAATGGGGACAGGAGTGAATGGAGAGAAGCCATCCAGAAAGGGATCTGCGGATGCTGGTTGACAGCAGGATCATATGAGTAGGCATGTGCCTTGGCAGCCAGGAGGGCAAACCTCATCCTGGGATGCATCAAAAACTGCCTGACCAGATGATCAAAAGAGGTGATTATCTTGGCATATGCAGTGTTGGTGTAGCCTCACTTTGAGTGCTGTGAGCAGTTCTGGACCATACAGTTCAAGAAGGATGTGAAGGCAGTTGTATGTGTCCAGAGGAGACAGAAAAACCCGGTGATAGGCTGGAAAGGCTATCATACAAGGATCAGCTGAAGACTCTGCGCTTGTCTAGCTTGGAGAAAGAGGTAACCCCATTACTTTCTACATCTTCCTGAGGAGAAGTGGAGAAGGAGGATCTGAGCTCTTCTCCATGGCATCCAGCCACGATGTGTGGAAAATGGTTCAAAAGCAGCATCAGGGGAGGGGCTGAGAAGTCCCCAGGTGACACATGGTGATGTCACCCAGCAATGGATTGTCCCCATGTCATTTGCTGCTTATATTCAGGTGTCAACTGACAGCCAGTTGGCACCCACACTCCAGCTGAGTGAGTCAGCAAGGTATGGTGTGCTGAGCAAAGCCTTTGGTACTAGTGTGATGCTCAGGGAGGCTCCGTGTTCAAGGTCAGAGCCATCAAAGGATCTTCCCTAGCCCTGCCAGGGTCAAGCAGTGGGGACAGCCAGGAGGCACATTTGCAGCAGCAGAGGTGATCTGTGAGGGGAAACGTCACCCTCAGGACCTGGGTTTCCTCCCTCAGGGACCTGGGCATTTCTTCCACCCCTGCCTAGAGGCCAGCTCCTCCAAACCATGACAGCACATGGGGAGCACAGCCCCAGAGCGCTGGCCAACAGTTCTGCTCTCCACGTGTCTTGCAGTGGGCAGAGAGCAAGCCCCTGGCCAGACAAGTTACAGCCCTTTGCCCGTCTCTCTGGGTAGCACCTGGCATCAGGCACTGAGGCTCTG